>NC_056743.1:1329363148-1329370648 GCF_019279795.1 Protopterus annectens
ATATTATTATATTAACTGTAGAGTACTATGTTTTTTGCCCAGTGTCATTGAGGACTGCTGTCATGTAGCAATGCCATACATTTCAGTTTCAGACTTCTATCCTTCAGGACTTTCATCCTAATACATAACATGTTTGCTGTCCACTTCCTGTCTGTCCTCTGTGCAGATGTGCAGATGTGCAGATGTCAGGTATTGCTAAGGCCATACAACTATGTAGGTGCCCACATAGTTTTGTGCTGTGGGTCTGGGCACTGCTGCTAGCTCCAACAAATGGGACATCCATCATGTGGGCCTTGGCCCGATTACTTGCCTGTGTGAGGGGACATTACAGAGGTGGTGAGCTACACATTCACAGACAGTAGGTGGGAATACTTCACAGGACAGGACATCTGGAGACAGCACAACAACATGGGGGACATATCTCCAGAATTGTGAACAGATTCTATATCATCAGTGCTGTTATACACATGGTAGGTTGATAGGATGACAGGGTTTGTGTGGACATGCATTTAGTGAGTTACTTCATGTCTGACAGTGATATGTCTCTGACATACCTCTCTACTGGCATGCTGTGCACAGACTGGCCACATATTTGCCAGTTATGCTTTGTCTGTTTCCCAGACAGTTGTTGTCCATGGAAAATCAGTCAGAGACTCTGGGGACTGCAGTCAGTAAATACTAAACTCCATTGGTATTACTGCCTTCATATTCCTCATAAAGGATATGTTCGAACAAACACAGTAACATCAGCAACTGTCTAAATTTCTGACACCAATATCTCCAGTCTACGCCTGTGTTTGTGCATCTGTCCCCAGATGATGTCAGGCTTTGTCCAGATGTCATGCACTATGAGGCTCAGATGTATTTAGTAGCATTATTTCTTGCCTTCATTCCTCCTACCATCCCAGTGATGTAGTAAACCCACAGATATGTTACAGGGAAGAGGCCATAGATATCAGTCCTGAGCCTGTACATTCTGAGGTGAACTGTACAATTGAGAGGGCTGTGCATGTCTGGCCATTGTTGACAGACTGTTAGGATTGTGTACACATGTCATGTGTACATGTTATTCCGGCTGTGTATGGAGGGGGTAGATGTAAGTGCTATGGCTCCTTTTTTATCCGATTGTGCATGCTTCTCCAGTGTCTGTTGGTCAGTTGGCTGTATGCCTTTGTAGCAGCAGATTGAGATGTGTCCTGTACCATGGTCATGATTCAGACTACACTGAGAATTGGACTACTATATGTAGGGGTAGTATGTGACTGGAAAACTATTATGTATTTCTTCACTCAGTCCATACACTCTACTGTTTACCTGACCTACTGGTATGTGACTGTGACTGTGGTGGAATTGGTTGTGGGTATGCACTTTCACACTGGTGTCTGATTTTTGATGCTGTAACATCCCTGTAGTGCTTGATATCCCAAAGGGGGATGACAGCACATTCATTGACATTGAGCTTAAGGCCATGGCTCTGACACCAGTCATTGGTTTCAGTGAGGCCTTTCTGTAGGATGTCAACATCTCTTAGGTAGTTAATATCTCCCAACTTGCAATCATCCGTAGACATTGTCAGCCAGAGTCCCTTCATGTTGGCATGGACTTCAGAGAAGTTGATCCCAAACAGGAGAGGACCCAGGACTGAACCCTGTGGAACTCCACACGACTGTCCGGCAGTCTGACTTAGGCTCAGTTACATTCACACTGTGTGTTCTATCTGTGAGACAGTTTGCAACCCACCTACTGTCATAGGGGTTGATGCATAGCTTAGTGAGTTTATCCATGAACCCTGAGTGGAGAATGTTACCAAAGGGCTTGGCCAGATTGAGGTAGGCTGTATGAACCACCTTGCCTTCATCCACAGCTCTGGTGACTGACTCAAAGAAGTCAACCAGGTTGATTGAACAGACATGATCTACCCTTCACAAAAGCAAACTGCGTGGGATCCTGAGTCTGTAGATTCCCATATCCCTGTTTCTTAGCGTCTATATCACTTTATCAGAAGTTTACTTAATTGAATTAATAAAGGTCGAACTTTATTGATCGATTAAGTAAAACATCAAATAACGTAAAAAAAAAAAAAAAATTAAAAAAAACTAAATGGCAAGCCCCCCTGCACTCACCAGCTAGGGGGCTGCACCCCCCACACCCTCCTACTTAAATATACCAACTCTGAGACCGCACTACATTGAGGTAAATGGAAATCTCCCCTTATGGAGACTGCCGTTTACTTGCACAATGTTCTTCACTTTCGATATTGTCGTGCAGACAATATCAGACTTGATTTTGTCAGCTTACGACAACGTGAAGTAGACCCGTTTCTTAGGTCCATGATGATGCGTTCCATAGCTTTGCATGACAGCCTTGTCAAGCTAATGGTGTGATACTTCCCAGGGTCTGAAGCCACTCCTCCTGTGTGGAGAGGGATAACTGTAGCAGTGCACCAGTCAGTAGGGACAATGCCTAAGGTGAGGCTGTGATTGAACAGGGCACACAGGTGAGGTGCCATTTCACTCTGTAGTTCATGCAAGAGACAGCCAGGGATATTACCAGGTCCAATAGCAGCTGTATTCTTTGCCTTGGACAGTGGTGTGTTAACCAAAGCAGCAGTAATACTGGGTGCCTGACAATGTACTGGTATTGTGATTGGTCCTTTGGGGATAGGGAGAGGGGTAAAGTTGTCACTGAGTCTGTGTGCCAAAATATTGGCACTATCTGTTGCCTCAGTATAGGAGGTACCATTGTGTAGTAGCTCAGAGCACATGCTGGCATTGCCATGGAGATTCTTTACGTAACTACAGAAGGCCTTGGGGAAGTCTTTACTGTGTGCTGCAATTCTGTTTTCACAGCTAGCTTCAGAGTATTTCATGAGGACTCTCATCATTTTGTTGAGGCTGATAAGGGTTTTATTCCATTCTTGGGACTTCACTTTATTCCACATTGGTTTCCTCCTTCTGTTGTAGAGTAGTTTGGGCAGGGGACCACCAGATTGGCTTCCCTTTTCTGGAAGGGAGCATCTTGTTTTTGTTGGGTATGGTGGAATGCATGCATTTGTGTAAGTGTTCAATTTAGAGGTCATGCAACTAGTCTCCATTTGCATGGGTGCAGTGAAGTTATTAATATGTATTTCTTCACTCAGTCCATATACTCTACTGTTCACCTGACCTACTGGTATGTGACTGTGACTGTTGTGGAATTGGTTGTGGGTATGCACTTTCACACTGGTGTCTGATTTTTGATGTTGTAACATCATTGTAGTGCTTGATATCCCAAAGGGGGATGACAGCACATTCATTGACATTGAGCTTAAGGCCATGGCTCTGACACCAATCATTGGTCTCAGTGAGGCCTTTCTGTAGGATGTCAATATCTCTTAGGTATTTAATATCTCCCAACTTGCAATCATCTGCAGACATTCTCAGCCAGAGTCCCTTCATGTTGGCATGGACTTCAGAGAAGTTGATCCCAAACAGGAGAGAACTCAGGACTGGACCCTGTGGAACTCCACACGACTGTCTGGCAGTCTGACTTAGGCTCAGCTACTTTCACACTGTGGGTTCTATCTGTGAGACAGTTTGCAACCCACCTACTGTTATAGGGGTTGATGCATAGCTTAGTGAGTTCATCCATGAACCTTGAGTGGGGAATGTTATCAAAGGGCTTGGCCAGATTGAGATAGGCTGTATGAACCACCTTGCCTTCATCCACAGCTCTAGTGACTGACTCAAAGAAGTCGACCAAGTTGATTGAACAGGCATGATCTACCCTTCACAAAAGCAAACTGCGTGGGATCCTGAATCTGTAGATTCCTATATCCCTGTTTCTTAGCGTCTATATCACGTTATCAGAAGTTTACGTAATTGAATTAATAAGGGTCGAACTTTATTAATCAATTAAGTAAAACATTGAATAACATAAAAAAAAAAAATGAAATGGCAAGCCCCCCTGCACCTACCACCTAGGGGGCTGCGACCCCCACACCCCCTACTTAAATATACCAACTCCGAGACCGCACTACATTGAGGTAAATGGAAATCTCCCCTTATGGAGATTTCCGTTTACTTGCACAATGTTCTTCACTTTCGATATTGTCGTGCAGACAATATCAGACTCGATATTGTCAGCTTACGACAATGTGAAGTAGACCCGTTTCTTAGGTCCGTGATGATGCATTCCATAGCTTTGCATGACAGCCTTGTCAAGCTAATGGGGCAATACCTCCCAGGGTCTGAAGCCACTCCTCCTGTGTGGAGAGGGATAACTGTAGCAATGCACCAGTCAGTAGGGACAAAGCCTGAGGTGAGGCTGTGATTGAACAGGGCACACAGGTGAGGTGCCAATTCACTCTGTAGTTCATGCAAGAGACAGCCAGGGATATTACCAGGTCCAATAGCAGCTGTATTCTTTGCCTTGGACAGTGGTGTGTTAACCAAAGTAGCAGTAATACTGGGTGCCTGACAGTGTACTGGTATTGTGATTGGTCCTTTGGGGATGGGGAGAGGGGTAAAGTTGCCACTAAATCTGTGTGCCAGTATATTGGCACAATCTGCTGCCTCAGTATAGGAGGTACCATTGTGCAGTAGCTCAGAGCACATGTTGGTATTGCCATGGAGATTCTTTACGTAACTACAGGAGGCCTTGTTGAAGTCTTTACTGTGCGCTGCAATTCTGTTTTCACAGCTAGCTTCAGAGTATTTCATGAGGACTGTCATCTTTTTGTTGAGGCTAATAAGGGTTTTATTCCAGTCTAGGGACTTCACCTTATTCCACATTGGTTTCTTCCTTCTGTTGTAGAGTAGTTTGGGCAGGGGACCACCAGATTGGCTTCCCTTTTCTGGAGGGGAGCATCTTGTTTCTATTGGGTATGGTGGAATGCATGCATTTGTGTAAGTGTTTATACTGCATTGGTGTGTGTTTAGAGGTCCTGCAACTAGTCTCCATTTGCATGGGTGCCGTGAAGTTATATTATGTATTTCTTCACTCAGTCCATATACTCTACTGTTCACCTGACCTACTGGTATGTGACTGTAGTGGAATTGGTTGTGGGTATGCACTTTCACACTGGTGTCTGATTTTTGATGTTGTAACATCCCTGTAGTGCTTGATATCCCAAAGGGGGATGACAGCACATTCATTGACATTGAGCTTAAGGCCATGGCTCTGACACCAGTCATTGGTCTCAGTGAGGCCTTTCTGTAGGATGTCAATATCTCTTAGGTAGTTAATATCTCCCAACTTGCAATCATCTGCAGACATTCTCAGCCAGAGTCCCTTCATGTTGGCATGGACTTCAGAGAAGTTGATCCCAAACAGGAGAGGACCCAGGACTGAACCCTGTGGAACTCCACAAGACTGTCCGGCAGTCTGACTTAGGCTCAGCTACTTTCACACTGTGGGTTCTATCTGTGAGACAGTTTGCAACCCACCTACTGTTACAGGGGTTGATGCATAGCTTAGTGAGTTTATCCATGAACCTTGAGTGGGGAATGTTATCAAAGGGCTTGGCCAGATTGAGGTAGGCTGTATGAACCACCTTGCCTTCATCCACAGCTCTAGTGACTGACTCAAAGAAGTTGACCAGGTTGATTGAACAAGCATGATCTACCCTTCACAAAAGCAAACTGCGTGGGATCCTGAGTCTCTAGATTCCCATATCCCTGTTTCTTAGCATCTATATCATGTTATCAGAAGTTTACGTAACTGAATTAATAAAGGTCGAACTTTATTGATCGATTAAGTAAAACATCGAATAACGTAAGAAAAAAAAAACAAATTAAAAAAAAAACTAAATGACAAGCCCCCCTGCACCCACCACCTAGGGGGCTGTGGCCCCCACACCCCCCTACTTAAATATACCAACTCTGAGACTGCACTACATTGAGGTAAATGGAAATCTCTCCTTATGGAGATTTCCATTTACTTGAACAATGTTCTTCACTTTCGATATTGTCGTGCAGACAATATCAGACTCAATATTGTCATCTTACGGCAATGTGAAGTAGACCCATTTCTTAGGTCCATGATGATGCGTTCCATAGCTTTGCATGACAGCCTTGTCAAGCTAATGGTGCGATACTTTCCAGGGTCTGAAGCCACTCCTCCTGTGTGGAGAGGGATAACTGTAGCAATGCACCAGTCAGTAGGGACAAAGCCTGAGGTGAGGCTGTGATTGAACAGGGCACACAGGTGAGGTGCCACTTCACTCTGTAGTTCATGCAAGAGACAGCCAGGGATATTGCCAGGTCCAACAGAAGCTGTATTCTTTGCCTTGGGCAGTGGTGTGTTAACTAAAGCAGCAGTAATACTAGGTGCCTGACTGTGTACTGGTATTGTGATTGATCCCTTGGGGATGGGGAGAGAGGTAAACTTGCCACCGAATCTGTGTGCCAGTATATTGGCACTATCTGTTGCCTCAGTATAGGTGGTACCATTGTGCAGTAGCTCAGAGCACATGTTAGTATTGCCATGGAGATTCTTTATATAACTACAGAAGGTCTTGTGGATGTCTTTACTGTGTGCTGCAATTCTGTTTTTCACAGCTAGCTTCAGAGTATTTCATGAGGACCCTCATCTTTTATTCCACATTGGTTTCCTCCTTCTGTTGTAGAGTAGTTTGGGCAGGGGACCACCAGACTGGCTTCCCTTTTCTTTCGGGAGCATCTTCTTTCTATTGGGTATGGTGGAATCCATGCATTTGTGTAAGTGTTCATACTGCATTGGTCTGTGTTTAGAGGTCATGCAACTAGTCTCCATTTGCATGGGTGCCGTGAAGTTAGCCACCTCTGATCTTTGGAGGCCAAGGTTGGCTTTGGAAAGGATTTTCATGGTGGTTACCTTTGCAGGGGGGTGGAAGGGATGTGGATTTCTAAGGTGATGACATTGTGGTCAGATCTAACAATGACAGAGTTGACTATTGGTGTACAGCAAAAGTCGCCCATGTTAGTACTGACTAGATCAATGATGTTGCTACCTGTAGTGGGTGTAAAAATGAGATGGTCCAGGCCATTGGAATGGATGCATTCCAGGCAACATTGGGCAAGTGCATTGATACATAGGTAGCTTGCACAGTTAAGTGAGGGTAGTTGAGGTCAACCAGTATGATAGTGTTAGGTTGGACAGTAATATTCTCCAGGGCACTTAGGAACATGGGGTTTGACTCTTGGCACATGGCTAGGAACCTATAGCAGCCTACGATTTGGATTGCTGTCTAACCCTATGTTAGCTACACCTGCAGTATCTGTGATGCATTATGCTAGGCTACCAGTGAGGACGTGTGCTCATCCTTTGTAAATAAGGAGTGTTTCAAGTAAGTGCCTTTTGAGATTTAGACTTCTAGTGTTGAGCAGCATGACCCACAGATTGCATTTGTTTGCAGCTGCTATATATTGAGGCATACTTATGTCTACATATGTGTGTATGTATGTATGTATATAATTATATATACATATATATATATATATATATATATATATATATCTATATATGGAACTCATTTATAAG
>NC_056743.1:1329373148-1329443148 GCF_019279795.1 Protopterus annectens
AAAACAAGATGAGAGGCAACTAGAGATGTGCAGGATGGGTGTAAGAAAAAACATAGCTCTGCATTTCTTCGACAGCAACAGCTGATATGACTGTGGACAATTTGGAATTTAGAGCCTCACATCCACAGGAAGGGGTGTGGGTGACATAAAAATATGATAACTAGCAGGGTATATTGAGTAAGGAAACCATGTCTCTGGGTGAAATGCAGAGCTATGTATGGGACGTAATTTTTTTTGGGACAGATGCCCTTTTTTTTAAAGGTGAGAGTGGGATGTTGGGGAAGGAGTGTAGGTAAGTGTGGGTAGGAATATTTGGTAGGAGAGGTTGCATTTGCAGACAGACAAGACACTCAAGACAGCAGACAGGGATGATATGTGAAACATGGGAGGGAGACACCTTGGACAGGGAGGGTGGTTGTGAATCGTATGCCCATGAGCCCCCTAGATGGTAGTAGTAGGACTGATGTCCCCACCCAATGGCAGTCACTACTACTCCCACATGGCCCCAGAAGTGGTTGTGCTGGGGGCTGAGCTGGTGGGGCTGGCTACCCCTCAACCTGCGCCAGTCTGCCCTCCACCTGGCACAGTCTTTCATTCAGCTCTAACTGGAGGACACTGCACACCTTACCGCAGAACTCTTGCCGGGAGACAAGATCCACACCATGCCTGCATGCAGGGGGAGGACAAGCCCCATCTACTGCAGTGGTACCACCCAAGGGTGGTGCAGGACCAGCAGTTGAGGGAGGTCTAGGTTGGGTCCCAGACATGCTTGGACCTGGGTACCAGTGCCTCAGCCAGGTGTGGTGAGAGAGGCAGATCTGCCGGTACTGGCCTTCCCAAACATGTTATGGAGCGATAATTAACAAGGTGTATTGGTTAGTTGTGAACAAAACATTTAAACATTAATCAACACAGCATGCATGGGTGTTCCAAATGACCCAGAACAATGGAATTGTAACAGTGGCATGGCAAACAGAACACATGCAGAAATAGAGTGGCAGTCAAGATTGCAACAGCATGCCAGTTATAACAGTAACAACAGAAGCATCACTGCTAACACTAACAAGAAAAGAACCACTTGTTTGGTGTGAAGTGTGAAGTCTGATAGAGAAGGGTGAAGGCTGCATGCCTAGCCAGATAGAATGTTATAGATAATTCTATCATTTGTAAATATGAATGTTGAAATACAAACCTGTTTTCTTAAATGAAAAAATATGCTGTGAAATGTTGACCTTAAAACAATGTAGCAACATAGCAATCTGCTGTAAAGAAAGCTAAGTCAACCATTTCTTGTATGTCCTTTGAAATTAAAATTTACTTCATGCTGTCCTTTGAAGTTAAAGATTAAGAGTCATTCCATCTGGGCTAGCACATTCTTTCTATTGTTTTAATCAAGAGTTAGATTGCTAGATTTAAACATGCAAATGTATTTTTATTGCCCTGGTTTCTGCCTAAGTGTAAAAGAATGTAATTCCAGTTTCTGTTTGCCTGGGAACACCAAAAAAGTGTGAAATGATGTAATGTTTTTTCAGAACTGCAATTGCAATTTAAAAAGAGAGAACCAGAGATTATTAAGCATTTTTGCCTTGATTATCCAACTCACAGCACTGTCTTGCTCATATGTAAGTTATCTTAGACTTGTGTTTTCTTTTAAAAACAGCTAGAAACTAGAAAGATTAGACTAACCCTGGGATTCATGAAGCTCGGCGCAAGGCCAACGTAAGGCTTGCACCGGCCATGAGGCGTATATATGGTGTAGTAGCGCCATATGCATATTAATGAAGGTGCGCTGCCGCCACATCCACATGCATAGGAAACGTGGGCGAGTGCATGGGGCGTTTCTAAGTTGCGTCCGGAGGCGTGTCAATGTCGGATGTCGATGAGCAACCTAAATGCTGAATATTATAGGAAACGACTCAGCCAGTATATCCAAAGAATTTATTTTATAGTACCAACAATTGATGTTCTCCAGCACCTCGGCATAAGCCTTTTAACAGAGTATAACAAAACCCATTTCTCATTCCTTTATATAGTAAAAAAACTATTCTAATAAAACAATTCTTTTGACTGTATAAATGGAAAGAAATTTAATGTGGATGGTAATTTTAGTTGTAACACAGAGGGTATTGTATATGTACTCAAATGTGAATGCAATTTATTTTACATAGGTGAATCAAAAAGAAGTTTTTGAGTCAGGTTCTTAGAACATCTGAGAAATATTAAAAATGAAAAGTTAGAAAGACCTTTAGGCTTTCATTTTAAAAAATATCATAACAGTGATGGTAAAAATTTAACAGGCACAATTTTGGAAAAAGTACATTGTGTGAAAGGTATGTGCTTGAAGAATAAACTACAATGGAAAGAAGCACTGTTTATTTTAAAATTTGACACTTTACACCCTAAGGGGTTAAATAGAGAGCTTGATTGGAAATGGCTGCTGTAATTAAGTGTTTTTTTAATTGTTTTATTAGAATAGTTTTTTACTATATAAAGGAATGAGAAATGGGTTTTGTTATACTCTGTTAAAAGGCTTATGCCGAGGCGCTGGAGAACATCAATTGTTGGTACTATAAAATAAATTCTTTGGATATACTGGCTGAGTCGTTTCCTGGACTATTTTTCCTTCTTGGTGGTTTAATATACTTTTATCAATGGCCAGTGATCCTTCTTTCCAAACTCCCAGAATTTTTCGTGAGGAACTGGGAGATACTACTCAAAGAACTTTTGAACAAAATATTCTACAGGTGGGAGAACGTTTGCCTGATAGAGGTATGAATTCTACATCCCAACTGGGAGAGTCACAGAAGATTTGGGATAAAGTGCTGTTGGATGGATGTCAAAAACGGACTGTTAATCCATTCTCTACTATAGGACAACATCATACTGCAGCTATGTCAGCTGAATTACAAGGTACTGTTAAAAAACTTGAAAGTTTACTTTTTAAAGAAAATGCAACACATTATAACATTATTAGCTTACAAAGGTATCTGGAGCTGAATATTACTCCAAAGGGCTTAAGACCTTTCTAAAATCCTTCTACACCCTTTGATGAAAAAAATATAGAAGATGTACAGTTTGCTAAAAGATGGGTGATGGCAGCACATCGCTGTACAACAGAATGGGTGGCCATCCTAGTCGAAAGAGATTTGTTAAAACAAAAACTGATTAAAAATGACATTGCAAAGCTGTGCTCTAGTTTATGCACTTCTCTGACGGTCCCTAGATTTGAGGGCGTGTTAAAAGATCTTAATGAGAAAGTACTGAGTAAAACTGAGACTTTGATTGACAGAAAAATACACAAATTGCAGAGAGATCTGAGTGATTATGCAAATGAGACTGCTTTTACCAATAAAAAACATCTGAAAACCATGGGCGGGTTCTCTGGTAAAAGAATGGTAAAGAAAAAACATGGTGTCTCATTTGCTTCATCTGAAGCAACAGAAGCTTCAGGAGAATGGTCGGATGAAAATGCAGACTTTCTTTCACTTCCTCCAGCTCAAAAAAGTGCATATATGTATGAACATTTTTATAACAGACCCAATACAAGTGAGAGAGGTCGGAAAAGGGGACAAGCAGATACGACGTGGGGCAGGCAACAACAGAATCAACAGGGGAAAAGGAAAATATGGTATTAACTTTCTTAAAACTAATGGTGTTAATGACAGGTTAGATGAACAGTATGTTTTTAATTTAACTGGCAGTTTTTTTTTTCAGATACTGAAATAGCAGTATTAAATTGTGGCATTAAGTTTATTCCTACTGTTGTTTCTAATATGCATACATTTAAAATAGATGTTTTTAAGCTAGTAAGAAAGTTACATCTTTTGTGCTTTTTTTCAAAGTCAAAAGAAAAAAATGTACAAGTAACTAATTCCTTTGATATGGATGATTCTTTGAATGAGACAACTTCTATGTGATTCTTTTTTTGAGAATGATGAAACTGTGAATGCTTACTGTCTATTACCGACAGATGGGATTGGCATAAAAAGTAACTATATACCTCCTTTTACTAATGAGGCAGTGAAATGTTTTTCCAGCATAGTGAATTATTCTATGCAGGATATTTTTAAAAAAAAGGAAAAAGTGTCTTATAATCTAACTAAAAATGAATGGGAGGCTTTAACGAAGATGAGATGTAGAAAAGATATTATATTTAAGCCCTCAGATAAAGGCAATAAGTTAGTTATAATGACAGTAGAACAGTATTATAAGATGTGTATGGATAATTTAAATAATGAGGAAGTATATAGAATTGCTATATGGAAGGAATATGAAACAGCCTTGTCAGCATATAATGAACTAATAAATAGGGGGTATAGACTTGGCTATTTTACCAAAAAAGACATAGAGAGGAAATTTTCCATAGAAAATTGTACTATGGCTAAATTTTACTGTCTTCCTAAACTACATAAAGATAGATATAATCCCCCGGGTAGTCCTATAGTGTCTGCTTGCAACTATTTTCTTAATAATATAGGAATTGTGTTGCATGAATTACTTTTACCAAAGGTTGTGCAGTTGTCTTCCTATATTAGAGACACCTTTGACTTTCTGGAGAAAATTAATAAAATTCACTGGAATGAAAATAGGTACTGGATAGTAGTAGATGTTAAAAATTTGTATACTAATATTACACATGAATTAGGGGTGGAAGCTCTTAAATTTCATTTGGGTGAAACTCCACTTACTTATTATACAGTTGATTTAATACTGTTTTGTCTTAAAATAATTTTTTGAATTTAATGAAATTCTTTATCAACAAATTAAAGGCACAGCGATGGGAGCAGTTTTCGCTCCAGTATATGCAAATCTATTTATGGGTTATTTTGAAACCAAATTTCTGTATAGAATGTGCTTTTTCGGAAGTCATGTAATAGAATATTATCGTTACATAGATGATTTAATCTTTCTATGTGAAGGGGGTAGTTTAGATGTACATAATTTTATTCATGATCTAGACTGTAATAATTTTGGTATAAAGTTTGATGGAGCTCAGTGGGGAGATAAAGTTACACTTTTGGATGTAAATTTGCATGTTAGAGATAATAAGGTAGTAACATCAGTACATCATAAATTTGAAGGTGTGAATAATTTCTTTAATGGGACTAGTTGCCATCTTCCACACTTAATATCAGCACTTCCCTATAATGAATTATTGTGAATTTCAAGATTAACTAGTGATGAACAACAAAAAGAATTAGAAATTGAGTTGACTTGTCAGAAATTTATCAAAAGAGGTTATAGTGTAGAAAGTGTAGAACAAGCTAAAAATAATTTGAATTTTAATAATCAGATTCATAAACAAGTAAAATATAGGGCTAAATCAGATAAAAATGTGTATAATCAACAAGTGGATAAAATGTTTTTTGTTACAACATATGGAACATATACAGAGAAATTAGTAGAAATTATGTTTTATTGGACACATTTGTTACAAGATCCATGCTTGGGTGAATTGTTACCTCAAAAACCTATGGTGTCTGATAGACGTGGAAAAAGTATTAAAGATATGCTAGTTCATGCTTATTTTATTTTTTCTGCTGCCAGTCTAACTAAATGTATTTCTGATTATGGTTTTAAACCATGTGGTCATTGTAGTATATGTAACCAAACATCTAGAACATAATCCATCACAATACTTACCTGAATATTCTAGTTACAGGACACAAGTTCCTTTTGTTACCAGATGTACCAGTGACAATCATAGTATTACACAGATTATAAAAAGAAACTGGAATATTCTAGCAGTTAATCAAGATATAAAGAAAATTGTAGGCAGTACCCCTAGTTTTTGCTACAAAAATAGCAAAAATCTAAAGAGACTTTTGTGCAATGATAGACATACCAAGGGAAATACACCCAGCAGAACATCTGACTTAGGGACTCTACCTTGCAATAGTTGCAATATGTTTAAGTACATTACTACGGATACACATTTTTACATACCAGGACTTAACCATGATTATTATTTTAATGTACAAGCCAATTGCAATACCTCTAACGTTATATACCTAGCCACATGTGATAAATGCCAGGCATATTACGTAGGTTTAACTACGAGGGAATTAAAGAAACGCATTTATAATCATACCTATGAAATTAGGAAAGAGGTTCTAACAAATGCTCTGGCAAAACATGTCAAAGATTACCCAAATCACAGGTTTTATTTTCGTGTAGTACAAGTTGTTAGGAGGTTGAAAATAGGAGGAGATACTATGATACATCTAGAGAACATAGAACTTGAATGGATTCTGAGACTAAGAGCACATATATTTCCAGGGTTAAATAGTATTGTCAGTTTAAAATCTGTATTAGCTTCCAGATAGTTTTGTCACTATCTGATCATTGTAGTTGTCACATCTGTTCTCCCTTTCTATTTTCCTTCTTTCCTCACATACACGTACACACACACATACATGCATGTATGCATGCGTACACCTGTGCATACATGTACACACATGTACACACCTTCCCACACACATACACCCATATATACACTTACATTCCCCACACCCATATATACACACACTTACACACACACACACACCTCCCCCCTCCCCCCTCCCTCCCCCTTCTCTTCCCCCCTTCCCCCTCCCCTCTTCCTCCCTTTCCTTCTTTCCCTTTCTTTTCTATTACTTTCCTTCTTTCTCCCCTTTTTTCTTGTTCTTTTATAAGATGTGAATTGATGTGACTATAAATTGGATGCTTTGATATATGATGAAATCTTTCTTTGCAAGTATTATATTTTTAACAATGATTATATTAATATCAAAATGAGTCATTAATTTATGTTTATACTCATGACCATTAAGATATTTTTTATACACTATATGTTTCTAATTTTAGTGATTCCTAGTGTCATAATTGTATATACATATATATTATTTATTAGTTATTTAATCATGGCAGTAGAGACCAGGTTCTCTCACCACGAAACAGTTGAAATATTTAAGGCAAAGTCCAATTCCACCAAAATGAGATAAATCAGCATCAGTTTTCAACACAAAATCAACCGTAGACCAGGATAGATTAAACGAAAAAGAACATTTATTTGAATGTGAGCGCTTTCGCGTAGCAACTACTACGCTTCATCAGACAATGTACAAACATTTAAAACTTCCATTTATATAGCATAGCATAGTAAAAAGGCGCTAAAATCAAGATAAGTAATTACTTCATTAAACAATTAGACCAAATAAAAGAAGATAGAATGAAATAATCAGGCATTTCCAATAGACCTTTTGTTTAAGCAGTGTCATTCAAAATCAAGCATTACTGTGTTATATATTGTCATCTTAAAAATATATTATATATATATGAGCGCAATTAAGACAAAATGCTTACCAAATAAATAAATAAATATTATACATTGAATGTTCTGTGCAAAAGTGCAATGACATAATATTAATAAAATTCTGAAAATTTAATATAATTAAGTTGATGTTGTTAAAAATATATTTGTTGTTGTTATAAGAATAATATAAATAAATAAATAAATAAATAACCGAATGTAGATAAATAATACAAAACAATCAATTTATGTATTATTTGAAGTTGTGTGTAACTTTATATTAACAAACTAATATAGAATAGAGATATATTAATATCTATACCTAAACGTATAACAAAGTCATATAATTTAGTTAAATGCATAGACCTATTAAATGTGGAGCCATAGCTCAAATAAAATATACTCTAAACTAATGTGATGAAAATATATACGTGAACTATTTATAAAAAACATATGAAAAAATATATATACAGTGAAAATACAAATTGAAATGTTAAAAAGTTTTTTAAAAATTTTTAAGAATAGTTTCCAAATAAATTCAGAATGAATATGAATGTATATATTTAAACTAAAAACATGGGGATATGTACAATTGTATATATAGAAACACATTTGAGCAATGAATAAATAAATACTAGAATGAAAAAATATAGTGATGTATATAGCTTATCTAGCTTCCAGCACAGGTTTAATAGAAATCTGGCTATTGATGCCCGGAGGTATATGGGCAGCCAATCTTAGAATCCATTTCAGTTCCTTGTTGTTTAAAAACAACACATTATCACCACCTCTTTTATTACTTATAATTATTTCTAGGACTCTAAAGTCAAACTGATGTGAAAGATATTCTAATATATGTTTCGCTAAAGCATTCAATTCATTTTTTCTCTGTATGTCATATAGGTGGCCATATATCCTGTCTTTCAAGCATCTTTTAGTAAGTCCAACATAGAAGGCTTGACATTTCTTACATGTCGCAAGATAGATAAGGTTCTTTGTACAACAATTAGCAAAAAACCTTGGTCGAAAGGTGTAGTTCATAGTAGGATGATGAAATTCATGTATCTTAGAAATGAACTTACACCTATTACAGCTATGGCAGGGAAAAGTACCTGTCTTGCAACCAATAGGTGAAGCTACAGGATGGATGAGACATTTATCATTACACAATAGCCGTTTCAAGTTAAGGCTATTTCTAAACATAAAATGGGGTTTATCCCCTACAATTTGCCTAGTAAATGGATCCATAATTAGAACCTTCCAATTATTATGGAAAATCTTTTTAATGTTGTTTATGGTACTCGTATAGTTTAAAGTTACGGCTACAAATTTTGTCTGAGTATTTGTATTTATAGCTTCTCTTTTTTTGGTTCTAACAAAATTATTTTCTATCTGTGTGTTTCCTATAATGCTATTCCTAATATTACTAACTAGACTTGAATCATAGCCTCTTTCCTTAAAAAGTAATTCTAAGCGATCCGCTTCAAAATGTAAATCAGGAATATCTTTGCAGAGTCTAGTTAACCTGATAAACTGGCTTTTAATGATACCAGGAAAGATGTATCTAGGATGCATACTGTCGAATGTGAGAAGGGTATTCCTCCAAGTTGGTTTCCTATAGAGTGTTGATGTGATGAAGCCATCTTCTGTGATGCTTAGTGTAATGTCTAAGAAATGTATTTTTTCATGAGAACATTCCATGGTAAATTTGAGAAAGGTAGAGGTGGTTTCTAGATAAGCTAAAAAATCTATAAAGTCACTCTCAGTGCCCTCCCAAATGATAAGAATATCATCCACAAAACTTTTATAGGCCTTTATCTTGGAAAATGAGGGGTGAGGAAACAGGCAACTCCGTTTTTTTTAAAAAGTTATTTAATCATCATAACATAATATAACATCAATGGTTAGTGCATATATATATATTTGCATTTTTTCATATATGCATATATCTATACATGACAACACATATATATTTTTATTTCATATATATTTTTACATATTCATGCATTTATATATTTCAATATTCTAGGATTTTTATGTGTTTATCTAAGAATTGATATTGTTTTCAACAACTGATGAATTGTTGCATAGCTAGACACACGTTGCTGAAAACTAGATATGTTTTAGTTGATTATTTAAAATCTTTACAGCTAAAAGCATATAGTTTATTGTACTGAGTGCCAGGCTTTGCTTTATTTATTTAGCTGCGCTCTTTGTAGTGCTTTGATATCTTAAGCTAAAATGTGAACTTAATATTATTGTTACCATCAATATAAGTTTATATTTGCTTTTTAGAAGTGAGCTATAGCATTATTTCTCAAATGTTTTAAACATGCAGCTCAAAACAAAAGTTTTAAGCAAGATTTGAATGCAATGAATTGATGCTAAGTGCATTATTGATTGATTATTCAATTGAATGAAAGAAAAAGCGGAAAATTAAGGAATGTTTTCTACTATATAAGCTCTTGGCTTTTTATTAATTATTGTAACCTGAAGAAGCATACAGTCCGTATGCGAAAGCGCTTGTTATTTTTAAATAAAATAATCATATTTATATCCTTACATCGTGGTGATCTTTGCTTGGTGTTCCTGGGATATGTAACCAAACAGTAAATTCTTTTGACTGTATAAATGGAAAGAAATTTAATGTGAATGGTAATTTTAGTTGTAACACAGAGGGTATTGTATATGTACTCAAATGTGAATGCTATTTATTTTACATAGGTGAATCAAAAAGAAGTTTTCGAGTCTGGTTCTTAGAACATCTGAGAAATATTAAAAATGAAAAGGTAGAAAGCCCTTTAGGCTTTCATTTTAAAAAATATCATAACAGTGATGGTAAAAAATTTAACAGGCACAATTTTGGAAAAAGTACATTGTGTGAAAGGTATGTGCTTGAAGAATAAACTACAATGGAAAGAAGCACTGTTTATTTTAAAATTTGACACTTTACACCCTAATGGGTTAAATAGAGAGCTTGATTGGAAATGGCTGCTGTAATTAATTGTTTTTTTAATTGTTTTATTAGAATAATTTTTTTACTATATAAAGGAATGAGAAATGGGTTTTGTTATACTCTGTTAAAAGGCTTATGCCGAGGCGCTGGAGAACATCAATTGTTGGTACTATAAAATAAATTCTTTGGATATACTGGCTGAGTCGTTTCCTGGACTATTTTTCCTTCTTGGTGGTTTAATATGCTGAATATTATAGTCTGCCTGCAATAGTAATCGCACCTATCAGTGTCCGTGGATAATGAAACGTATGCAAACCATGCAAGACAGTTCCTGGCCACACAAAATTGAGAATCAAACAGAAATGCACGCAACACAATATGAAGTGTCCATCCTTGGAACAAATGATATTTAAAATCGTGTGTCCTAATGTACTGCACTGTAAGTAGTTATACCCAGTGGAAGTGAAGCGCATCATGTCAGCGCCAATACACACTTCCAGCCCCATTGGCAGGGTCACCAGCAGTCCCACATTGGTAGTGATAGTACACAGCTGGGCAGTTGTGGCCATAGCAAAACATCACAAGTGTAAAGTACCCTGCGACCGTATAATATAATTTGTCCTACATCGCATAATAATCACATACAACAAATGTCCGTACTGGACATGACATATGACAACAAATATAAACAAGGAAATGAAACAGACGGAGCATATAAACCGCCGCAAAAGTAAGCCAACATGTATGCATAAAATGACAGCAGCATCCGTAGTACAGTTTGCGGATATGTGTTCTGTCATACATTCTGAGTACTGTCCGGAAGATATGCCATCCCGGCTGCATGAAAAGGTGGCAACACTAACAATGTCCATAGCATGTCAGCAAACACCGGACATATGCAGTCCAAGCCGTTCTTGTCCACATGTGTGAAGGTACAATGGAAATTACCCGGGTGGACATTACATGTCATGAAAGATAAGTCTTGTGTGTGTACCTATGTGCGTGTTGTGCAGCCATGTTTAAATTTGAAAATGCCACAGTAGTCCTCACAACCATACAGTTACCTGGCATATGTACTTTATGCAATGTGTTCCCTTGACCGTGCCATGAGACAGCAACCAAACAAGGGATGGATGGAAGTGTCTGTAATATGTGGGTGGGTGTATGCAAACTGTAATAATTCCTAAAGGCAAGACTGTGTCGGATGCACAATAGACCAAACTGGAGGTGTATGACGGAGCAGTGTGCAAAGTGAGGGTTACCACCCGCACCTCTGTGGAACAGACAGTCCATCTGTGGCCAATGTTGTCCTGCTGACAATAACAAAACAAATGATAATTGGCCTGAGATATCATGACAAAATATATTCCCTAACTTATTAGTGATACATGCATAAGTCAGTGATGTCGTATTTTAAACACCTACATCCTAAATGAAATGGTGTAAGCAGCTTAAATACTAAACAAATAACCTGTACTATTGTCAAAGAAGTGAAATTCTGTCCCATGCACTGTCCATGGTATATGCTATGCTGCAAAGTCACGTAGTAATACTACAACTACCCCACATTGCCCAATGGAAAATGTGCCAATCCAATGTGAATCAGAAAGAAACACAAAGAACAAACATATAACAATCGTAAAGTAACCTGACAGTCCATATTGTATACCAAAAATCACACAAACATATGAATATTAAAATGTGCTATACACATGAACAGGAACGTAACTGGCGCATACACATAGGATGGTATATGCGGAACCGGAACATCCAAATGCAGAACCCATGCATGCATAATGCAATACCCAACATCCTCTGTATAGCACACAGCCCACACCCATGTCCGAATGTCCACCAAATCCAGCCATACTTAGGCTACCAGCCTTGCGCAGCTGTACACCTACATATAGTGAGTATTACCCATATGTAGTAGGAAGTATCACCCTAGGCAGTGTCAGGATTGCAAAGTATGTATCCCACGTTTGTAAACATCCCATCGCATTTTCGTAAATCCAAAAGCCCGCGTGTTCATGTTTTGGCAAAATTTGTGTACATCCCACATGGGATAAGTAACCTGTTTAAACGTCAGAGTTGTTTACACACCACGATGTCTAGTACTGTACACATCTGGACAAAAGTTGTATGTGTAGTCACGGTACTGTTCAGTTTCTAGATGGACATGCATAACATACTACGCAGGATGGAACACCTGTCCACCATGCAGGTCTCCCCACATGAATTATCGACAGAATATATTCTACTCAATCACATACTGACACCACACCTCTCAACCTATTACAGCAACAAAATCTGGACAAAGCCTAAAATGATGAGTGGACAAATAGGGACAGATGTAAATATTGCTCTCACAAACTTCGAAAGTTGACAGAATAATAGTATGTACATTAGCATGAATTTTGTGAAGGATGTGGGGTAGTCCCCGAGTATCACAGAGGTCTGTACATATTTACAGTAACAAGCCTTCACATTTGTTTACTGTACTACTCCATACCTGTAGTTAATTCATGTCCAAAATAATAATCCTCGTATGAATGAATACAGGAAATAGTCAAATATGAATGGGGACACCACTCACCGTGGATTATGTATTGTAACCACCCCCACCCATATTATGTATTGCCAACATAATAAGCTGCTGACAGGTGCCCAATCACCTGTGTCTGTAAACACAGGTAAAAATGTATAAAATGGACAAACTCTGTTCATGTGCTTTGTCTGACATTTGAACACGGTCAGGGAGTTCCGTTCACCAGGCGGACAAGCCTAAACCCAGATTACCACATAAACACCCTGACAATCAAAGACTTGCATGTGCCAGGACTATAAGCCTTGGAGTTCTGAATATCCTTGGATTGATTAAATATGCAGCTTGGGTCCAGAGCAATAGGGAATAGGGAATGTGTAATATGTAGTACCGCGTTTTTCCCAGCAAGAGAATGGATGCCTGTGTTGTAAGTGAAGCGGTGAGGCATATGTTAATGTAACTATGTAAAAAATACGGAATACTAAATAAACCATGAAGTATACCAAGGAAGAACCAGGAATCCAGGACGCCTGTTGCTGTTTAAAACCACTCCATCTTTAATGACCAATATGTTTTAGCGCTTTCATCTCTGAATTAGAGACTTCATCAGAAACATTACATCCTATTAGGCATCAGTTTTTATAGTATACCAAATTAGATGACATCACAAAAACAATTAAACATTTAAAATATTTAAAGAAATAAATGACATAAAGACCAACCTAAAATACCTTCCCAGAATGAACAATATTAAATGTAAAAAAACAATGGTTTAAAGGGTCCAGTGCAAAATTCATTTTTATAGATACATCTTGTGTCCTAAAGTGTGAAAAAAACATTTAAAATATATTTCTTAAATATATATATATATATATATATATATATATATATATATATATATATATATATATATATATATATATATATATATATATATATATATATATATATAGGAGAAGTTGTTTGTACAGATTACAATAAATATACACATTTATATAAATATGTCTAAAAGCAAATCAAAATATTTTAAACTGTTTTTTGTATAAATTGATTATTAAATAAAACCATAAATGTTAAACTGTGAATAAAATACATACTTAAAATATTGAAACAGTATGAAAAATAGATTATATTAACTGTAAACCTTATAAGTTATTTGATCTTTCTACTAAAAAAGGTAGCAAAGAGACTGTTTCATTAAGCCCAGGGGGGTACATGGAAGCCAGTCTAAACTGCCACTGGCTTTCTTTCTTTTTCAGTACATTTTTCCAGTCACCTCCCCTGGTATCAACTTTAACCATATCAAGTATACCGAACACAAATTTATCAAATCCATCACATATTGCACTGTGTTTGTAAAGTGCGTTAGTATTTTTACAACTTCTCATTTCATAAAGATGTTTGTATATTCTGTTTTTTAAGAGGCGTTCTGTCTTCCCAACATAAAAATATTTACATGTATTACATATAGCAAGATAGATGACCCCTCTGGTGTTGCAATTTCCCTTCATGAAATACACTCTACTATTCACTGTGTTGTCCAACACTACAAACGGTTCAACATTAATGTAGGGACAATAATGACACATACCGCATCTTTTTGTCCCCTCATTATTCTTTGTAGTACTCTTCGGCTTAATTTCTAAAAGCTGTTTCAGATTTTTACTAACCCTAGTAACAAATGTCGGTTTAGGGCCTACTTTTTTATATATAGCCTCATTGGTTCTTAAAATATTCCAATTTTTTATATAAATGTTTTTTATGGCTGGTGTTCTTGTATTGTAAGTAAGAATACATGCTGTATTATAATTGTGGTTAGAAATACATAACTTGTCCCCTATACTTTCCCCCAATGATTCCACAAAGGTACCTGTACCCAATAAGGGTAAATATTTCTGTCCCCACAACATATGTATATCTTGTAAAGTGGAATTAATCAAATCCAGTGGATAACCTCTCTCTGTAAACATTCCCCTAAGTAAACTGAATTCGCTATCCAAATCTTCTTTATTTGAAGTCATCCTAGCAATTCTGATTGCTTGGCCCTTGATGATGCTTATTTTTGTGTCAAAGGATGATTACTTTCGAAATGCAAATAAGCATTACAAAAAGTTTTTTTCCTGAATATTTTAGACTTAAAACATTTATTCTGAATATCCTTGATAGTAAGCGTATCCAGGTAACTAATATTCACGTGACTATACTGAAAAGTAAAGGCCAAATACCCTGTACTAGAATTAATATGATTAATAAAACCAGCTATTTTGTCTTCTGTATCTCCCCATAGGATGAAAATGTCATCCAAATAACGGAGATATAATTTGATATTTGACCAGTAAGGGCCTTTAAAAACATGTTCAATCTCCCAACCCAGTAAGACAAGGTTAGAGTATACTGGTGAACAGACTGCTCCCATTGGGACACCTGTTGTTTGCTGATAAAATTCCCCTTCAAACCACAAATAGTTATTATCCAAAACTATATTCATGAGTTCACAAATAAGTTTCACCCTATCATTGTCCAAATTTGAAAATGTAAACAAGACTTCTTCGAATAAAGCCAAACCCTCTTCTTTAGGAATGCATGTAAATAAGTCTTTTACATCAATAGTTAAAAGTATGATATTATCCTGGAACAATTCCTGTTTGACACTCTTCAAAAAATCCCAGGAATCTTTCAATAAATGGGGGGTCTTTTGAACTACGTGTTGTACATGTGAGTCTATGAACAGGGTAAGTGGGTGTACCTTGGACCCTCTAGCTGCCACTGTGGGTCTAAAAGGGGGTTTGAAAACATCCTTGTGTACCTTTGGTATACCAAAGAATACTGGTATGGTGGGAAATTTTCTAAAAAGAAATTCATACTCAGTGGGGTCAATTCTACCTTCCAACAAATATTCATCCAAATAGCTGTCAATTCTGGAATAAGAAATATTGATTTAATTTTTGGAAGTATGGCTATAAGTATTTTCTTCAAACAATAATTCCAACATAGCATTGGAGTAGTCCATACTGCGAAAAATGACTATACCCCCACCTTTATCTGGAACCATAATCCGAATACTGTCATCCTTTCTTAAATCGCATAATAATGTGTATTCATCCTTGGATAGATTCCACTCATTCCTCCTGTTGTTCCGAAATTCCTCATATAAATCTTCCAACACCAGTTTTTCATATGTATCCACCAGGGGGTGTAAGGGGGGATTTTAAATACTTTTCTTTTTTAATTTATTGTTACCCATAACAATATTGTGGTCATTGCTGTTTAAGGGTTCCATTAATATAGCTAAATTCAATTTCCTTGTGTATAATTTTAAAGCTTCTATGTTGTCCACTAAATCACCTTTGTTAGTGGGGATGAATTTTATACCCTTAGAAAAAAGTTGAAAATAAACATCCGTAATAATTCTGTCTGAGTAATTATAAATAGTAAAACCTGCCTGTTGAAATATAACCTGTTTGTGAGGTTCAGAGGGATTAATTAAATCATTACTATTTAATAACCGTGTCGGTATTGAGGTCATTCATGTTTCTTCTGTGGATAGTAGTTTCTGTTGTATTCCCCCTCCTTGGTATAATACTGTGCCAGTCTCTCTGAGCGTCTGAGGGGGGGGGGAATCCTCCTCAGCATGGTATGGAGTTTCCCCATCCTCATTGTGCCACCCCATATCATTTCCTGTATTAGTTGAAGAATGATTTAAGCTATGCCCCATGAAATTAGAGTTATGCAAAGACCTACTGTGTCTGAACCCATGGTTCTGCCCACTGTAGTTTTTGTTCATGTATACTATTTTATCTTGATAGTCCCTTTGGTCTCTGTTAATTTTACGTTTTTTTCTTTTGAAAAATATTAAAACATCTATTTTCAATCCTGTCCAACATCTTAAAA
Organism: Protopterus annectens; assembly: GCF_019279795.1. Taxonomy (NCBI): domain Eukaryota; kingdom Metazoa; phylum Chordata; order Ceratodontiformes; family Protopteridae; genus Protopterus; species Protopterus annectens. The sequence goes on from NC_056743.1 coordinate 1,329,389,832, forward strand.
TATAAAACACTGTATTGTGAAAACAATAAATCCTTCTTAATTTTACTATCTAGATTCTGAACTTCCTTCAATACACTTTCCCTTTTTATTTCATAGTAATGCACTGTTTTTCTCAAAAGACCCAAGCCAATGTCATTAAAATAATTACTAAAATCAGCAAGTATTTCCTCATTGTAATTAATACCAAAGGGAAATTTAAAAATTCTCAGTCCCTGAGGTACTATTTTCAAAGCAATACACTGTTGAAAATAAGCAATGTCAATTTCCAAACTCTTACATTTAAAAAGTCTCTTTTCCAATAAAAAAATTAAGTCTTTTAAAGAAGCATTGTCTCTCTCTTTGTTTTCAATAAAAAGATGTGTATCACAGTTATTAGTATTGTCAGCCTTGTCGAAACAATACTGTTTAGAACACAGTTTTTCAAATCTAGAATTTGCCTCCAGCTGCGACCCAACTGGTGGTGTAAAAAGAACAGTACCTGTTTTAGGATGAGTCCCTGCATGGTTGCAATCCAAGCGATTGTTGTCTGCTCCAACAAAAATGGGAGATGGGGCCAAGACCCTTAGAACTACCGTTCTGTCCATGAGATAATCCATTAGATACAGCATTATCAAGATTCAATATCTCCACGCCGCTACTTTCATGCCGTGGAGACTCGCCATTACTGTTAACCACCCTAACTTGTGGTATGAAGTTTGGTTGCGTGGTCGGAAATCCTGCAATGTTGGTTGGCTGATAACCAGCATAGCCTGGAGGTATGAAAACTGCACGATCACCCATAAAGGAAGGAGCGGATGCTCCACGATAGTCTTTCTGTGTGAGAAGCTCTACCAATCTGGTTAATTCACCCTTCAAATGTGAAACCTCTCCTCATAATTCTTTGAGTTCCGCTCCAGTGTCCTCGGCGAGCCCAGCACTCGACAAGTTTAAGTCCCCATAAATATCCATGGTTCATCCAAAAATGACTAGTAAAAAATACAGAATACTAAATAAACCATGAAGTATACCAAGGAAGAACCAGGAATCCAGGATGCCAGTTGCTGTTTAAAACCACTCCATCTTTAATGACCAATATGTTTTAGCGCTTTCATCTCTGAATTAGAGACTTCATCAGAAACATTACATCCTATTAGGCATCAGTTTTTATAGTATACCAAATTAGATGACATCACAAAACAATTAAACATTTAAAATATTTAAAGAAATAAATGACATAAAGACCAACCTAAAATACCTTCCCAGAATGAACAATATTAAATGTAAAAAAACAATGGCTTAAAGGGTCCAGTGCAAAATTCATTTTTATAGATACATCTTGTGTCCTAAAGTGTGAAAAAAACATTTAAAATATATTTCTTATATATATATATATATATATATATATATATATATATATATATATATATATATAAATAGGAGAAGTTGTTTGTACAGATTACAATAAATATACACATTTATATAAATATGTCTAAAAGCAAATCAAAATATTTTAAACTGTTTTTTGTATAAATTGATTATTAAATAAAACCATAAATGTTAAACTGTGAATAAAATACATACTTAAAATATTGAAACAGTATGAAAAATAGATTATATTAACTGTAAACCTTATAAGTTATTTGATCTTTGATATGGGTATGCATATAAATGAGTCAGAACACCAATAGTATAGTGGTTACAGCATCCGGCCAACATGAATGCAGTCCCGGTTCAACTATGACTGCAGCACATATAATTTTAAAGTGTAATGAATGTGTCTGTGCTGTAAAGACATTTAAATATGTAAAGGTGAAAGTGTGTTTCGCATATGTCTGTTAACCGGATTACAGATATTTTACTGGTACTGTCACAATTAATAAAGCCCACGTAAGCACAAAGACTTAGTAAACATATGTAACCCACAATAAGGATATGCAAGTGTGTCTGTGCGTGTGTAATCCACTCACAGCATAGCAAGTGAATGCTGTTTTCTACACGTTATTTATATATCTATATATGGATATATATATCTGTGTATAGATATATATCCACAGACTTAAACTAAATAAATATATGAAATAAAGAATGTACACACACACACATATATATATATATATATATATATATATATATATATATACACACACACACACACACACACACACACACACACACACACACACACACACACACACATACAACATTAATTGATATATACATAACAAACATATAAACATATGTCCTTGTAGATATAACACATGTACATAAATAGGTTACATCATAGCTATTATGGATAGACATACAGATATGCAATAAAGGTAAATACACTGCTGCTTTCCAAACCATTGACCGGAAAGTACCAGTGTGCCAGATCTGCAAGTTCTACTCTTTAAACATGGTTATAGGTGTCCTTTGCAGGACCCCAAAAAATGTGATTCTTTACAGGCACCGTCCTGTAATGATTGCTGTAAAGAAGTGTCATCCGCAACTACAATATAGCTGTACATGCAACAGTAGCTTGTGCAAGTGTAATAACACATGGGTTGACAGAATGTATGACATATGTCCCTATACGCGGAGAGTGGATAGTGCTTAGAAGTGTCTTCATACTTTATTATCGCTCACATTAAATATGTCTTATGACTACTGTGGAGGGGTATCAGGTATGGGAATCATGGATATGCAATAATGGGCCTAGGTTCACTGGTGTTGGTTGGCACAGATTTATTAGGTCCGCCCCATGGGAGTGATTAATATTCCTATGTGGGTATAAAACACGTCTATACCTTCTGAAAATGAAGAACCCATCTACTGGATATTGTGTAAACCATTGGGGGAAGATGTAGGGACTTATATCAGTGTCTTGTAAGCAATTATCATGGACGTACATGCGTACGACTAAGATGGTAACCATACCTCTCAACCTTTCAGAATAAGACATCTGGACAAAGGCATTTTAAAATAAGAACAAATAGGGAACATTTTAAATATTCCTCTTACAAAGTTAAATGTTGATAGAATAATGGATTATTCATTAGTATGAATGTTTTGAGGGTTATTAATTATAAAATACTAATGTCTGTCATTATTTTCTAACTTCACAGTCCTTAATGACTTGCCACTAATTTACCAGAAAGGCACTATATTATGAAAAAAGGAACAAAATTATAAGTCTAAGTTTGGGACATTTACCCAAAATGTGTACAGTTGAGAGGTATGAAGGTAACCCTGTCCTAAATAAATGTACAGAACTAGTGATATTAGGTGGACAGGTGTGAGGAAAGACATGATGACAAATGACAAAACATGTATAAGTCAAAAGCATGTACCTCGATAAATGTGAATGAATACTTATGCCCTGTGATATTCAATGTGGAAGGTTAATAGAAACAAAATAAATGTGCCCCTCAGGGTGTTATGCAGTGCCCCCGATACAGTGTTCAGTCTCCCACACTCGCATGTGAGTTCTGCCACTGACAGAAAGCGCAAATACCGGCGAACACATAAGGTAGATGATAGCATAATATGTTTTGATTAGCACCTGTTGGCTTTTGTGAGGAACACAACACTCTGGGCGGGTGTGTCCTGCAAAAGGAATGTAATGGCATCTGGCCTGTGATTTCTTCATATATTGTGTGTAGTGGTGTAATAAAATGATATATCTTGTATCAGAAACAGATACATGTTATAGGAAACAGTATTATCGACTATACTACTACAAGAAATGTCTGAAGGTATGAAAAGCGCTGAAGTAGTCAGTTTAGTATTGACCGCAGGTATGTGTTGACTTGTCAAATGTCACAGCTGTATATATAGTTCCTATAGGGCTGTCACCTCTACAAATGATGAAAGTGGGAGCTACTCTGTAGAAATGTCAGACGTAGCAGGTCAAAACTTACCTACAGTCATGCATACTCCACAAATAGACATATTAGCACACAGCAAAGCTTAGGCCAGGATTCATGAAGCCTTGGCCGGTGTGTACAAGTAGAGTAAGAGTAGAGCAAGGCAAGATGTCTGCCGAGCTATTCAGCAATATCCTGTAGGGGCATGTAAGACAGCCCCTAAAACGAACGTTGAACGGACAATGTTAGGATATGCAAATTGCCCCATTTGTAGGTGAAAGCTATGCAGATGATGTAAAATTTGCGATACATGAAACAGTAAGCTGTCCATGCAAGAGTAGAGTTATGTGCAGAAATGTACTCGGATGTTAACCGAGTAATGTTTTGCAAGTAGCTAAAACGGAGCAATGTCAGCTGCTAATAAAGGATGAATTTAGTTGAAGAAGCATGCCAATGGCCAAATATAAGGCCAGTGGCATTTTTTTTCATTGGAAATTAATAAAACTCTATTTGTCCTCCCCCGATCTCCGGTGTTTAAGCGTAGCGCAGCAGCGCAAAAATGCGCTGCGCTTTCATAACACGAAAAATATTTAAAATTTAATATACAAATTGTAATTTTAGTTAAAAGTTAGTTCGCCATACAGGTGAATGGCAAGCTGAAGACAACATGGCTACTGAGTACCGGTTGCTATGTGTGGAAGCGCTCTTTCGGAGATGTAACCAACTGCAGTGTGGAAAGCATGGCGTAGGCAGGTGTGGTGTGTGTATCACACGCATCAGCTATCCGTATGTGTATGACATTTGTGGTCTCCACAGTGTGTGTGTGTGTGTGTGTGTGTGTGTGTGTGTGTGTGTGTGTGTGTGTGTGTATGTATGCATGTATGTATGGCTGTCTGGTGCATGGAGTGAGGGTGTATGCTACCATAAAGAACACACAGGATCCCTAACCCCTCATGGTGATGCAGTCTACTACCCTGTTGATGCCATCGGTCTCAGCCGTACTGACTACCTGTACATGTTCTTTCTCTGTGTCACATCGTGTAGGTGCACAGTACTGTGAGGGTGATGACCACATAGGCAAGGGTCCTCACCTCAACACTATGAGGTGTGCGTTATAGTGTTGTTGACCCCGTGAGTGTGGGCATGTTCCTGTAATGTGACAGGGTATTACTGCTACACAGTGAGGCCTCATGCTATCAAGTGGCCTCTAACGTTATCATTGGCCAGATCACTGTGTACAACCCCTGCACCATGTCAACATACCTGTGATGTGACCTGGTATGGATGTCACGTCTCTAGCCACTGTAGCCTATTAAACTGCCCACATGCTTCTGGATCAGTATATGTGTGGACACCTGTGGTATGTTAGACTTTCCAACAGTCAGGTTGAGGTGATGTATAGCATGCTGATATTGCCATACGTGCCTGTGAGTACTCCACAGTTACACATGGGTGACTGTAAACACTGATACCTGTAGGCACATGCAAGTAGACCAAAAGGAGGGAACCAGGGCATCATTACCAACATGCTGTTACTGTTGTTACCAAGACACATACTGTAAACATATAACAATGCATGCTAAACCTGTAGTACATGGTATGTCTGGTGTGTGTCAACAGTACACAACTAATGTAATATACACTTCTCTCACTATTCTTACGCAACTAATGTAATATACACTTCTCTCACTATCTTACACAACTAATGTAATATACACTTCTCACTATTCTGTTCACCCTGTGCATCAGACCATTTGAGCATGTCCCTGCACCGATGGTGTGGATGACAGGGATGCGGCACAGGCTTCATCATATGCACAGGGTGATAATGTTTGCCAGGGGCATAGGCTGCACCAATGGATGACATCATGTGTGTGGGTAAGGGCCGGTGATATGATTGGACATGTCTGTTCAGTATGCATGTGGGTGTTGTGATGCCCTACAGATGTGTTTGCTGTGTGCGTGTATGTGTGCACACAGGTTTGCCTTTTGTGAGGCCTACACAGGGGTATTATTGACAGCTCCAGATTGTACAGACCAGGTTGTACAGCTCACTGTGTCCGGCCACGACCACGTGACCTGTGCCTGCCAGGAGTTGCACGGGCACTACCAGGCAGAGGTACAGATTGGCTACTGTCTGACACATGTCCACTGGAACCATGTCCCCACTGGTAACATCCAGGGCCATGTCCACGTGGCCTGCTGTGTCCTGGTGTGGACAGCACAGCACCAGCTGCACTGCTACTGCTACCAGCACTATGGGAGCGGGCATGTGAGGTGGCATGCTCACGTTGACCTGCACTAGGTGATGTAGCTGTCCTACGTCCATGTGGCCTACGCCTCACTCCTACCAGATGTTCCAGCACAGACAGCTCATGCTCGCGAATTGCCATGCCATGGTCAAGGATTCCGACCATGTCACCCAATCGCCTGTCCAGAACATCAGCAATCTGCTGTTGATCATTTGACAATGCCTGGATGTTGTCATTTAGGGTACAGATAGCAGCCTTCTGCAGCCTCTGCCCTTCTCTGTTCTACCGTTCAGCATGTGCCTGTGCCGCCATTACAGTCTGGACCATGCATCTGGTGATACCAGCTGCTGTGCCCTGTCCTGCAGGTACATGTCTGCCAGAGGTCCCCCTACGAGAAGCACCGGCCACTTGCCTGTGTGGCACATCTGCAGTCATTACACTGACACCATGGTGTGGAGACACACCTTCTGTAGCCACCACACATTCCTGTTCCACGCTAACAGACACTGACTGTCCTTCCTCTATGACCACTGGTGATGCGGTATGTGTTGGCAGCAGAACTGTGTGCGGGGAAGAGGGGGACATAGCTCGGATGGCAGCCATTGGCACAGATTCAGCCCCTGACAACCCTGCCTGTACCTCATGCATATGTTCATCACTGCTAGTATCCATGGTGACACTAACATCAGATGGAGCGCAGGAGGGTAACACACCTACATCACCTGTAAATGCAAAGAAAGACTCTAAATTACAACAGACACACAGACACACACACAGACATACACACAGACACACACACACACACACACACAGACACACACACACAGACACACACAGACACACACACACAGACACACACACAGACACACACACACACACACACACACACACACACACACACACACACACACACAGACACACAGACACACACACACACACAGACAGACACACATACACACACACACACAGACACACACACACAGACACACACACACAGACACACACAGACACACACACACACACACACACAGACACACACAGACACACACACACAGACACACACAGACACACCATGCATGTGATTTGACAGACGGCATGAAGCATGCCTGTGATACAGCAGACGGCATGCAGCTCAGACATTAATAGTGTTAGTAAGCATACCTCCCTGGGGGTCATATCAGTAGCCATGCAGTTCACACAATCATGGTAGTATGCATGCATCCCCATGATACACCATGTGGACCAGAACAGGATAACAGTACACATGGCTGATGTGACCTTGACATGTAATCTGCTGACGTGTGCAATAACATGCATACATGTCTGACACAATGGTGTCCTGACACATGTACAGTGTCATAATGGGCATCATATTGCGGTGTTGTCTATATGCCCTACAGATAGAATGCATGTTTAGCAAATGTGCATTAGCATGGAAAGGTAGTGTGAGCTGTCTACATTGCTATACAGTGTGAAGTACAGACACTGTGCCATTGCATGGCATCATGAGGCACCTATATTGCTATACAGTGCATAATATGTACACATTGCATAGCCATAACTGCATGCATACCCATGACATAACTGTGGATTGTGACCCACGATGCTGAGGTGTATACACACCAAACCATGCTGTGTCATGTGACAGGATACTGGAGGACATACAGATGACACCCCTGCACAACAACTACAGAGTCTTAGCTGCCTGGCAACCATGTCCACACATAGCGGACTTGTCAATTCACCATTTCCCACATGACATTGATGTACCACACACACAAGGTGCACAGCTAACGGTGATGTCCTACAGCAGCAAGGGAAATGTACAGTATCTGTGGCCTGATGTGGTGTCAATGTCTGTGGAAGCTGTACAGGTGACTACTGTCATGCTATGGCACAGTAGTGATGTTCAACAGATCTTATATGGTAGACTTCAGTGACACCTCCACTAGCTATGCACAGGCTTTTAGGATGTCCAGTGTATCACATCAACTGTATAATCAGTCAACTAAGGCTATAATTGGACCATATGTGGACAATGTGCAACAGGGTTATACACACCACATCTACTGTGTGGCTACGTGTCGCTGGCCATCCCCCATGGCCATGTGTGCACATGTGCTGGCCAAATGTGTGTGATGGCCATCTATCTCACATGTCTGTGTTGTCCCATATGACATACACCCATAGATGTCAGATATGTCACCATCTACAGGGCTATGCAGACAATGGGTTGTATGTTTGGTATGTGGGTATGGGTCATGGGATAGTGTGACAATATTACAGCCAGAACACTACGTGTCTGGGACATGTCAGATGGCACATCACAATGTGTGCACCCAATGCAGGGGTATATAACACAATGGTGACACCTGTGGGCTGCCCATATCACAGCTCACTGTGTGGTACTGTTTGCGTACCACACATGTTGTTCCAATGTATAGTACATATGCCTCCATTGTAGAACACCTCCACCGTTATATGCACAGCTGACCACACATATAGTAATGACAAATACTGTGGTTTCAAGTCGGTGTATCATTTCATTTGTATATATTGTATATGGGTGGCCTGTGTGAATGATGGGTGATGCGACCTGTATATCATGACTGGAATGAACATCAAGTGTGCAAGTATTAACTGGCCACATGGCGAATAAATCTATGCTTTAACATGCCTGATACTGATGACAGTCTCACCTGCAATGGACTCATGTCTGTGCGACATGCCAGAGGTACCTGTATAGGGGTGACACAGCAGTATGAACATTATCCGTGACTGTATGACAGCCACAGGGTGCACTGTGCATGTTAACACATTCACCTGTACAATAGCATATAGTATGCACATGTGTGCATACACAGGGTAGCATACTGTAGTATGCAGCATGTGTGTCCACATACCTTGCATATTTTGTTACATTACATAATGTACAGTGACACATGCAACTAAATGGGATATAATAGCCATATGTGAAGTACTGACTTACCAAGCAACTCCAGGCTCATTGGTTGGGAGACACCCACCTCCATGATGGCAGCTAGTGTTTGTGGATGCTGTTCTGAAGGTGTCCCCAGACTGGCCAGTAGCTCCTCGGTCTGTGTGAGTGGGGGCTGGGTTGGTGGCTACCACCTGTTCCACCTTGTTCCCTAGCGATTGCAGTGGCACATTGTTTTGCATGTTGTATCAAGTCCATGCAGTGTCTGCGCACTTGCTGGTAGGTGAGGTTATGGCCACCCACATCGTTCACCCTCCTGCGAAGATCCTGCCACAGGTCATCCCGCTGCTAGGCATGCTGTGGCACATGGCTGAACAATACCTCATAGTTCTCATGGAGGTACAGGATGAGGTCATCATCCTCCTGGCAGCTGTACACTGGCAGGCATGTACAAGGCATTATCTGTAAGACATAATGATGGTGACAGGTCACAGTTTCAGAGATGTACAGAGATACTGCTGCACATACATTTCTAGTAAATCTAGTACATCTGCACAGTTATCTTTGCAAATCATCATGACACTGACACGACTGACATGTTTGTGTCACACACATGTAACACCCGTTATGCATTGGGTATCATCACCATATATGTGTGTCACTTCATTACAGTGTTCATACTCCATGTGAATGCTGTCTTGATGTGGGCATGTCTGTTTGCCTGCACTGGTGTTCGTACCTATCTGCACATGCCTGTATGTGTCCACGGTAATGCTGTTGACCTTGATGCTGTGTATATGTCACATATCAACACATACACAGCCTTAATGAACTTGAGCAGTGACAATGCACACATACGCATGGAAACCTTTACATGCATGTGTTTTGCCATATACATCTACACAGCACTGTACAGCTGTTCAACATCCTGCCATGGATCACCTGTGTTACACATGTGATAGACATGGGACAATGGCTAGTCGGACGTCATTCGCAGGGATGGTTATCAACTACAGCATGTACGGGCAAGGTTTCCTAGCTGGATCTGACAGCCATTATGCCACCGCGAGGTGCATCAGTGCCACATTACTGATCCAGACAGTTGATACTACATCTACCATGCGGCCATCACACCATGTATGACAGGGATGACATGTGCAGCTTTGATGGACAGGGTTGCATGGTATGGCGGAAGTATGTCACATGAATGGCACAGGGATCTGTCCAGCATGTGGCAATCCTAGTAGTAGGACGGTGGCTGTCCATGACGTATGTCTTTCAGATCAGGATATGGACATGTAGCATGTCCAACATCATAGTGTAGCAAATGTCTTTATGCAAGGTAGATGGCATGCTGCATAGTGGAGGTGAGGATTGTAAAGTCTGGTATCGCCCATCCACGCATGGCCACTACCTCTTAAAGGTGATATGTGATCCAATATTGGTCACCCAAGTGCTGTGTATGCCTGTCCAATGATCTCCGTGCTCATGGATGGCACCCTGTCATGACATGGGTACCTCGTATGACTATGTAATGGGCCTGGAGATGTCACCAACTCAGGCAGGTGTACTGCACAGCACTATCCCTTACACAGTGTCCATAATGTTGACCACAGTCTAGGTGGTAGTTAATGGGTACAGGGATATTCACCTAGTGGTGACAATGCTGATATCATCCATCAAAATGTGCACATTTGTCACACACCTCACCCACACAACCCATTCTGTATGTTGTTCACAACACTGAGACAGCTATTGCTCACAGGTCATGGCCATTCGCATCCTTACATAAACAGATGCCTGACATTTGTCTGTGTGGTATGGGCTACAATGAGGGTGGAGTACAACACATTAACCCTGTTTTACTGTAGCTAGCACTGGTGTGATATGCACATGTCACTCTGGCACCTTTTGTAGTTGTGATTCTGTCAACAGGCCACTGGTAAAACACTCCTGTGACATACAGAGGTATTTGTAGTCAAACATCCGTACTGTCATGTACATCTGTACTGCTAACATCTACATTGATAATGGTTCATGGACTTGCAGACCATATTCAGCAGGGTTATAGTGTGGTGCCACCAATTATGACTGTTGTCACCACTTGTGGGTTGATATTATCCAACACCGTATCCGTATTGTATGTTCATGCTCAGCACTTGTTCAGAACTTGTGAGCATGTCATGAGCTACTGATTAATATAGCACCCATTCCACACCATTTCTCACAGGTACACTGTCTGTCCTTACATTTCCAGCTTGCTTACAGCACAACAGCTGTTGTACACACGTAACTCACATATCTTGTGAGACATGGTTGTATATATACAGGCATGTCCAGCTGTCACGTACCAGTGCTATTGCCTGTCTATATGATGAATATGTCGTACATGTGGCAATAGAGCTATTGTCTCATGTACACAGTCAATGCTCCCCTCCCAACATACGACAATACAGCCTGTGGGGGGTGCACATATGCAGCCCTGCTGGGGGTAATGCTGTCACCAACCCTGACTGCACCTGACAGACATGTGGGGATGTGTAACATTCGCAACACACCCCACTCATCACATAGTCTCACAAGATCTCCACCACAGGCCACACATACGAGGACAACTTGTGCAGTATCTCTCCATACTCTGTGTAGGCACCAAAGGCAGCCTTCATCACCAAACACAACAACACCAACTTATAGCCCACAGACTCATGTGTGCCCATCACATACAGCCAATAGGGTGTTATAACATGCACAACACACCTGTCATAGGTGACTCTGTAGGTGGTCACACTGCTGTTCCACTCAGCAGGCTACACAAGGCGATAGTCGCTTACATCTTGCTATTGGGTAACTGGTTCTGCAATATAACATGTCACACCTCACCAGGTACAATGTGACTGTCATTATCCATGTTAGTGTGACTGCCCTGAGATGCAACTTCACAGACTACGTGTGCAGGGACATGAAATAGCTCACCTGTCTTGTAGCCCTGAAGGTGTGGGCCAAGCCCTGGGGAGCATTATGCATTCATCCGGACCTGATACCACTGTACAATGGCTGACTGTGTCACTTCAACAGTTGACTATGCTTCTGCTGTCATTCCACAAGCATCTGGTATCTGTCCGCTTTGACTGACATGGTCAAACAACACGATGCTTTGGCACAGATGACCTGCACCTGTCAGCCCTGGGAGTACAGATCACATGTAAGGCTCTTACTGCTTCTATACTGCCTGTCTTGCACAGTTTCCAATAACAGTCACCACCAGAACGGGAACTGGCAAGCAAAACATGGGGTCATGTGATGCAATTCTTGACATCTTCATCTCTGGCCTTGCGCAGGCAAGGCACTCCTTATAATGCACCACTTCAATATCTCTGCAGTGACTGGGACCTGCCTTTAGGCTCTGCAGAGCACACCTGCAATGATAGGTTATACACAGACCATACCTTTCAGGCATGTACCTGGACTGGCACACCCACGGCCGAGGTGTTCCCATATTCCACTATGTTGTACACACATCCTGGCTAGTTACTTAGCACAATGCATCAGAGGTGCTCCACGTGCAACTAACTGTGCCCAGAACTGCCATACACATTGTAACAAGCTACAGATTCAACAACATACCCCACAGTTACCAGACCTCATTTGTTGGTGTACTGGACAGTAGGGCTCAGACAGATTATACTGATGTGAGACTGACACTACCCCACACTTCACTGGGATAGCCACTCATGTACTGACACATTAGGCCAATGCTGTCCGTGATTCATAACCTCCACTCGGCTGGATCAACCCATACACACCACCTCCAAGACCAACATTATCCTTGACCTGAACACTACCAACATGTGACTGGTGTTCCACACCTGGGGTTATCTCCTCATTGGTGGATTCTGAACATATGCTAATCACCCTTGTTAGCCACATCCTGGCACCACACCCTTCATGGCATACACAGTACATGAGTACTACAACACCTACTACAGACATCTTATGACAGCGGTAGTTAACGTCATGACACCCGTGCAGATGGACAATGCACATACAAATGCTGAAACATACCCCAGTGCACTTCATTAGCACATACATGACTGCATGGATCATGCTATTCCACACAGAGCCATGATGGCACCAACCAGATAACAGACGTCACTTTGGGGGTCCAGTTCCATGGACATAATTTACAACAACAGGTGGAGGCTGTTGCACAGTGGTGTACAATCCCATGGGTGGGGTAGCTCACTGGTCAGCCTTGATAGGGCCATGGGATCCCTCATCACATACTCCAAAACTAGCTACGCAAACATTACTGCAACACATTCTGGGGTGTACCACAAGGCATTATGGTGGTATGTCAGTAGTCATTGGCAATACCCACATCTGCTCTCACATACAACAGTTACTCAGGAACATTACAGAACCAGGTGATGTTGGCAACTTGTTGGTGGATGGATTCAATGCTAACATTACACCCGCTCACTCCCTACAGGGCCACAATCCATGCAGGAACATTGTGGTGTCCCTGCGGTCACACCTACACAATACTAACCTGCACTCTATATGTCCTGGGACACTGGCCTCATGTGACCTTCCAAAATCACAGGCTGTGATGTCCGCAAACCTCTGAATGACATGTCTCTCCACTAGGCCACCATATTCAGTAATAGCCTTGTATCAGACATTGTGGCCCCTGAATGGCACACAGCAACAGTTATCACACTCCACACAGGTGGTGCCACAATGCATGAGTGGGACTATTGCCCTACACACCTGACTGGACTGTTCTGCATGGCTATGGGGCACATCATCATGGACGTCATTCACAGAGACATTGTTGGGCTCTGGTCCATTGATGCCACCCAGGTTGGACTTGTTAGGGCCAGAGCATGGCTCCTACACCTGGGGACTCCTTTCATACAGTTACCAGGGTAGTTGATGATGGTACAGGGGGTCCACACAGCTACATTGTCCTCTCATTGCCTTTCAGCACCGTTCTCCATTCTGGTATTGACAACATACACTTCCATCTGCACATCGAACCCTATGTCTCAGGATGTTATGCAAAGTTGCTCATGGACAGTTTACACACAATGAGGGTAGCATACCATAGTACCTACTGTATTTCAGTTACACTTGGCAGACCACAGTCCTCAGTCATAGGGCCCGTCATGTTCGGTATATGCTTCCCTGAGGTACAGGCTAGCATAGAGGGACTTTCCCTGCCTAGCTTTACAGACCACTGTATACAAAGCTCCATGATTGCTCCACCAGCTGATACTGACTCCATCCATAAGGGTGTCACTGTGACGGATACCTGATATCAATATCTTGGCCTCAAGCTGCATGACACAAGGTGCATGAACATCCCCTTTGCATTACACTATTCACCCACTGACTATCACATAGGTGGTAGTCCCCTACATACATGCCACATTGTACGTGTTCATAGTACACACATATGTCGCACCCACTCCTGTGATTACCATATTGCCACTGTGGCATGGATATCCTTCTTCGTGGCCACACTTATCTGTACTGAGTGTGTAGCTGGTACAAAGGCACCCATTGTACCTCTGAACTCCAGACGTATACACACATTCAAGGGTACAACACCCCGTTTAGATTGTACCTTACACAACAGCTACGGCTTTACATACCACAACATTAACACGCCATGGCGTTTATTGAGCTCCGTTTGAAGTAAGCGGCTGAACTACGGACACCACGTCTGTACACATTTGCATACTAAATACTCAGGGGTGACCTCTGCTGAACAGACAGGGCCCATATCCACAACAATATTAATGGATATACTCCACATATGCGACATAAGCAAATGCCACTGTGAGCAACGTGCTCATGGATATGTGCACACGCAACGATGAGTGGGATGTGCTTGAGGGTTACATTCCCAAACTGGACACTCACCATGCTTTGGAACATGATTCCTATGTACATCACGCAGGGACACTCAGTAGCACTGTTCATGTGATACCTCACTTGGTGGATGGGAGACACATGTACGCCAGGGATCACTGCAGTGGCTGTACTGTGCAGAGGTGCAGGTAACACATGGCTCTGCTGTTCACAGGACACTACCCTAGAGAGGTGCCACTGGTGTGAACACTGTAGTTGTGCTTACACATAGACTTGCCAGACTGCATAGTACCCCACTATGAACCTGTGAAGCTATTACATGTGCTTTGTGCATGGTTACTTGAGTAGCCCTTCCATTTAGATTAGCTATCATGCTATTACAATGTCCCGTGACTACAAGCCATATGTATCCTGTTATTGTACATTGTACATGCCAATAGACGATACCTTTGGTATGCATGATATGCTTGTTATGCTGTGTAGCATATCTGACATACCTACCTACCTACAATACTATACATTACACATATTTTACATAGTATCCCATAATGCAAGCATACTTGCACAGCAGGACCACCTTAGACATGTCATTGTTGTTATATGCCCATACACATGCCTACTGTGACAGTATATCAACATATACTATCCCCTGCTATGGCACGTACTTGTTGGACATACCCTACCACTGACGGAAGGTGGTATGGAATTGTTCTGTTTAAAGCCCTCATGTAGCATCCCTTGTGGTGTCTGTGATGTTTACCTTGTGGCCCACTGCTGGACGCACAATTTCTACAAGCGTTGGTATGCTCAGCAAGATATCACTACATAAATACCCTTTCCCACTTTATGCATTTTAATTAATGCAAACCAGGCTATACATACACTAACATAATTAATACAACACATGCTATACATACACTTACATACCAAGTGTTCTATATACCTTGTTATCGTTCCGGACTTTCTTCTCTATCTCTCTTACACTGTTTAAACCATTCAATGGTATAAGCATATGGTCTGAATGTCTGGCAAGTCATCCTTACGTACGTCGATCCCTGTAACATGTAGTTTCCTGCTGCCAATTGGTGTTCCTGAGTGACTTATTACTTGCACATCAGCTGTGCAGCTACTCCATTCGCCAATTATGCAGCAACAGTGGGGTATAATTGAATTCTCCACTTGGGCATTGCCCACTTGCCCTACCTTCGGAGAGACAGCCTGTATTGTGTTTTGTTGTGTGTAATTGTGACTGCTATGTGTAGAGACATGTATAGTTTGGATTCATGTCCCCCGTGGATTGTGTGTGAGGGCTAGAGTATGTGGTTCTACATGTGAGTGTACCTGTCATCCCAGCTGTCTGATAACGGACTATTGCAAACAAAACCTGTAACACTGCCATTTGTTCCATTATACAACGGCTACAATTTTGCATGGCGCCTTTAAATGTGTATCTCACAAGGTATGTTAACGCTTCTGCAGATGTAATTGACTGACTGGATGCTTGTGCTGTCATTACAGTCTGTATTGCTACAGTTTCTAGTGTGGGGGATGTAGGTGGGTGTATGTAGCATATACAGGTTTGTGGGGCTTGCATTTATACATTTACCATATATATGTGTGTGGGCTCCTTCCCTAATTAAAGAGCTATCAGTTAGTAGACTTATGTTACGGGATTATACATTGGGCCACTGTTAATTGGTTTCTATATAGTATGCAGGTGAGGTTGATACTTCCATAACTCCAGAATTACAGCGATATGTAAAGGGATATTTCTAAATGACAGCTATCCCATGTATTTCTGTCCCAGATATTTGCAGTCATTGCAGTTGTGTTGGTGACAGAACCTCTTTGGCATGGGTTGCCACCTTTTCATATGACCATTGTTGGACACTTGCAGGACACACATCGCTGTTTACAGGCCGACACATAGCCATGGTCAGTACACAGGATAGCACATACTTTTATCATCAATACATACTTATTGTTGTGGGACTTTGGCTACTTATCATATTGCATGTAACATTTACGTTTCTTACATACAGGCATAACTATTTCATGCAACTATTACATAATATATGGGACATAATAATGTCCTACAATCTCGGACAGTTGCCCTTTGTAATGTTTTATGTCAGGACACAACTGCCCAGGGAGGGGCTGTCCCTCCTAATGTGGGACAGGTGGTAACCGTATGCCTACGGCTAGCTATACCCACACCTACCGTAATGATCTACCTCCGAGTTGGCACTAACAGACACATGATGCGGACACGCACACACACATTACAGTCACATGGAAATGCACACGGCACCCTCAACACACACATACACAGACTACGGCACTCACAAACACAGTTGAACACAGTACCTACATGGACCGCAACACCAGCAGTGGTAACTAAATGTCCCTTCATATCGTCATAATATTACTCGCGGTTCTACTGTTCCAGTACTGTGTTCTTTCGGTCTTTCAGCCTCGTGGTTACACGTGTCGGTATGTGACACATTCCATAGTTGGTGGTATCCTATTTATTTGTACCTCCAAGGTTTTATGAATGTCATTGACCTATCTATATATTTGCAGATATCGGTGAATCCGTATATATCAACATATATCACTCTATAGCCCTTTCTATCTGTATTTTATATATATATATATACATATATATATATATAACAGGGAAAGTGACAGGCAAGCTACACCTTTCATTGTGTACTTGTCGGTGTATACTGTTTCCTGGACTCCGCACGTTTGTGTCTGCACCTGTCACATTACACACCTGCCGCAGGTTAGGGCTACCACCTGTCCCACTTTGCGAGGAACAGTCCCTCTTTGGGCAGTTGTGTCCTGCAAAATATTTGTAAAATATGTATGTAATAGTTGCATAAAACAGTTATTCTGTATCTGAACCACCTAAATGTTATAAGAAACAGAATAAGTAACTAAAACATTACAAGAATAAGCTTTTATCTAG
Organism: Protopterus annectens; assembly: GCF_019279795.1. Taxonomy (NCBI): domain Eukaryota; kingdom Metazoa; phylum Chordata; order Ceratodontiformes; family Protopteridae; genus Protopterus; species Protopterus annectens. Next base: position 1,329,407,697 of record NC_056743.1, read on the forward strand.
GCAAAAAAGTGAAGTTCTGATTTTTGTACTGGCCAGATGTATGTATCGGCCTGCAGACATCTGACATATGTCCCACATTGGTCATTTGAAAAGGTGGCAATCCTACCATAGGTACATCTTGGCTACCATAGTGTTAGGTGATTGTATACATGATTGCGTGTTCTACTCCTGGCAGTGGTCATTTTACCCTTCAGAGCAGGCGCTATTAGTACAGGGGTGAATAATTCTGGTTTATTCACCTGTTCTGGACATCATTGACCGTGATCTGTGAGATATTTGGAGAAGCTTAGCCCTGTTTCGCACATATCCGTATAGTCATATTTAAACGACGCTTACCAGCAGTGGGCAACGCATATTCCCACTAACGTGTGCTAAACATGATCTCATGACTTGCATCCGACATGCATTACTCGTGCCTTTGGGATTACGTTACATCCCTTGCAGGACATGGGACCGGGAACATGCATGACGGTCACTGCATTTACCACTTGGCCATCTGGGATTTGTACACGTGTTATGTCATTTTTGTATGTGGAGTATACTACGGCTGTTACTCTATACTGCACTCACTTGGGTAACTCAGTTAGTTTACATATTGATGAGTCCAGTTAATGGTATGTCCATGTGATGTTTACTGGATGTGCTCCGGCATTGGGTTATGTATATCACAGTGAGCCACACACGATAATGTGCTACACCTTCAAATGACCATAAGTGGAGCATGCTGGGGTGATGAATACCTGTCATGGGTACACCCCATGCCTTAATACAACATCCATGATTACATTATGTGGAGCCCCTCATTAAAGCAGCAGGGAATCCGTGCAGAGTGTGTGCAGAACAGTGCTTACACACATGTGATCCTGCAATTGCCTCTGTTCCACTAAGCGACAGTTAGTTACTCGATGTTGTGGCGACAGCAGACACTGTTTGCCTCGTTTGGTGTATGGCCTCTGACAATCAGGCGTGTACCTACTGATGTATCTGGGAACCTATACACACAGCACCAACATATGCTGATAGGCACATGTACTGTTCAGGTGTTGACATTCCGTGTTCAAATAGCTGTTGTGTGTACAATGTTTGAGGGCTGCCTATGTAGGATTCACACAGTGGGCCACCTATACATTACAATTTACAGGTGGTCGTGTGTGTGTGCCATCCATTTTACTGTGTGTGCAGGTGGAGAGGTGTGTCAGTCCATAGGTGCCTACACTGTCAGAGTATGTGCTATACATTCCCTCTTTGCCAAGGTGTAGGCATATTGGGCACGCCTCCATCTGCCTACTGGGGCTGGCACAGTGTGTTCATGGTCTGAATCCCTCTGTGCCTGTGATGGCCTTGGCAATTGCGGTGGGCTATGTGGGCCTTCACCATTTTGTCCCTGCTGCAGCTGTTTCCGCATGATCATATTATGTAGCATTGCACATACTATGAAGATGTGTGCACACGTGCCTGGAGAGTACTGCAAGGCTCCACCAGATGTGTCCAAGCAATGGAACCGTGATTTCAGCATCCCAAACACATGCTCTATGATGAATCTGGTTTGTGTGTGTGCCTCATTATGGCTTTCTTGCATGGGTGTGTGTGCATTTCTGATGGGAGTCATCATCTATGACTCCAGTGCATAGCCAGCATCCCCCACAAGGTGGCCATGTGGGATGTCCCCCCTGACAAATACCTGATACAGCTGTGAGGCATGCCAGATATGGGAGTCATGGTAGCTTCCAGGGCTGCCAACACACACATCCGTGATAATGCCCTGGGCATTGCACACGACCCGGCAGTTGATGGAGTGGAATCCCTTGCGGTTTATGTAGTGCCTACCATGCTCACCGGGTGGTGACTTGATATGTATGTGCATGCAGTCTATCGCACCCAGTACCTCCAGGTAGTGTACCACATGGTGGAAGTGACACATATTGCTGGCCAACTCCTCCTGAGTTCGGGGGAAGTATATATGCTCATTGGCATGTGGTAACATGGCATCCAAGAACTGGTGTAGTACCCTGGATGCTGATGCCTGTGAGATCCCCATTATATCTCCAGTTGGCCTTTGAAAGGTACCTGTGGCTATTATTCGCAAGCTTACACATACCTTCGTGTCCACTGGGATGGGTTCCCCTCTGTTGTTTCTGGTTCTCAGGTGTGGCCGGCACAGCTCCACTATTTGCTGTAAGATGTCCCTGTCCACCCTGTATCGCTCTACTATCTCCAGATCATGTAGCCCCTGGTAGGTTACCCCTGGTCTGAACACTCTTCTCCTCCTCCGGGGTCTGCAGTGGTTGTCGGCATCATCCTCCACAACACTGTCAGTCTCTAACACATGGTGATGAATCACAGCTATGGCAGCTCCCAACATGTACATTTTAAAAGTTCCCCATGTGTTTACACCTATGGTGCAGTGTCTGGGAATACACAGGTGTGTGTAGGGTGCTTTCACACTTTATACTATTGTGCTGTGAACACTGATGATGTCATAGGGTGTGTATGTACGATCGTAGCTACAGGGTATCTTATGTGTTTTACTACAGGAACTACTATTGTGGTGCCTTTGGTGTTGAATTACATTTGGCTGCCGTGGATTACCTCTTGCCCTTCCCTTTACATTTCTGCATGTTTCACCTACCATTTACTGGAATACATCCAGCAGCCTGCTTCCATTTGTACTTTCCTAGACCTGGTTTATCTTGCGTAATGTGTTCTATTGCCGGTCTACTGTAGGTTTTCTTTGCTCTGCTATGACAGTTCTCCTATCTTTGCAATCCAATGCCTCCCCTCCTTTCTTTGCAATCCAATGCCTCCCCTATCCTTTTTTGCAGGTTTCTGCAACCAGACTTGTCACCTACCGTCGATTGGCCGCCGTGAGTTGATAGGTGATAATTGCTCAGTTGTACTCCAATTACCCTACTGCGGCATTTCCTTCTTTTCTTCCCCTGACCTTCCTGTTCATGCTATTGTTCGCAGCGCTGCGGCATCTGCTTACGGGTTTGAACGCGTCGGCGGTTTCATCCCCGTACACATGCTCTTTCAGGCACCATATGTGCTCACCGCTAAATGATTCTATACCTACCTCCCCACCCCTGTCCTGCATCTTTGCTTAGCAATGGCCAGGCCAGATTTCCATTGCTCCAATGTGCTTACAGCTACGGTGGCACACCCCTCTGCTGATGTCATGTATCACCTCTGAGCCACTCCTCGGTGTTATAGTGCTGCACCGTATGGTACATACTTCATCCGGTGGGACGTTTGTGATTCAGTATTACCTGCCTCATTTGCATGGCATTGACTACTAATTCATAGTTACCGCGCCAAACACTGTTGCAGACCCTTAGCAACCCTTGCACCTTGGTTGTGGTGTACCATCCATACCATTGCATATTATGGTGAAATCCTGATTTGTATTACATTGTGATTTTATGACATTTGTATATATTTTCTTTGTGTTCCAGTTTGCGCACACATGCCCTGTGGTTGTACTGTGCGTTACTGTGGACATGACATTAAATGTTGTTTTTTAGGTGTTGTGCATCTTTTCTTATGCCATTGGCTGTGTATTTAGCTATTGGCATATGTTAACTTTGTAATACATGAGTCTGGTCCGCTTCCATAGCTCCGATGTTCTGTTTGGGAAAATGTAAACCGTGTTTTTTGGTTTACATTTCCATGGGCTTACGCTATGCCTGCACCACTTCATGAATTGCTATATGCCTTCATTTGCATGGTGCGACACTGCGCATGGGGTGATTAGCATACCTAAGCCGAGGGCTGTGCAGTTCTGGCATATGCCGGTAGTGCACATGGAATTGGATCGTACCTGAATCGCTCGGCGACCATATTTGGTGTTATACCGCCTACGCTACGCCTGCTCCTGGCGCAAGCTTCATGAATCCCAGGGTAAGTGTTTTTCTGTGATGTCAGAACTGTACTACTGAATTATTTTAAGTATTTCTCTGTGATGTCTGAACTCTTGACTAGCACTGTGTAGTAGAAAGTATTGTCTTGTGGTTTTAATTATTTATTATTAAATATTTTTAAACCCTTTTAACTGTGGTTGTTTTGTGTAGAGATAATGTAAGCGCTAAGAGTACATTCCATGTATATAAGGATCCTGTACCAAGTCACTCTAATAAGCCTTGACTGTTTAGTTATACTACCAATTGGATAATAATATTGCTCAGTAATAATTGAATACCCATTTAAGGGCCTTTGTGTAGCTGATAAATATTAGCTCGGTGGTGGCCAGTGGTACTACTGTATAGTCTGGGTAAAAGGAGCACAGCTGGAGAACCTGTGCCAGCCTTCCCCAGAAGTCTCTGAGTGGTTGTATAAACTCTTATCTCAAAGTATGTGTGTGTGTGTGTGTGTGTGTGTGTGTGTGTGTGTGTGTGTGTGTGTGTGTGTGTGTGTGTGTGTGTGTGTGTGTCAGCTACTTGAGCAGGGACATGAAGCACTGGTTGGACAGAGAGGGTGCTGGAGATTTTAGCTTGCCCAGCTGGCTGAGATATGGACACTATAGCTGTGAAAAAGGGGAGTCTTATTGGGAACCTGGAGAGGAAGGGAGCGATTGGCCCTGGACTGACTGTGATCTCTGTGTGCTCTTAAGGGAAATTGCACTTTTCTGTGTGTATTTATTCTTTCCTCATATGAGGTGCCCTCTCTGGTGTTAGTGGTCAGGATTGAGGCTCCTTAATTGCTGGGCCAGGGCACGGGTGTCACTTGAAGCATGCCAGTTAATATTTATGGCAACAAGTAACACCAAAAATAGAAGCAGTGGGAGAAAAATAATGCACCAAGTCCACTTTAAAATTCCAAAGTGATGAACGCTTTATTCAATATAAAACCACCATATTTTTAAAAAACAAGCATTTTACACAAATCTGTACCATTCTTGTCCAATCAAATTGTGCTTCCAATTAAACAGAAAAAAACAAATAGAATTCAGTGTTATATATCTCATACAAGTTAATACATCCATTCGTTCATAAAAAGTTAAAATCCTCTGTCTTTATAAATATTTACTAAAATAAAAAATTGTTTAAAAACATTTGAGTTCATTTATTAGTTTATAAAATAATCTCATTCATGAATTTTTGTGTTTGTTTTGGTGAATCCTTGTTAGGAACGTAATCCTTAGAGTCCCTTATTAATCTTCTGTTTACAGTAAAATGGTGCCATCTACTGGCCTTATTTATAATAGTTTGTATAATTATATTTTAGTAGCTTTTAACCTTAAAAGTGGCAAGATAGAAATGTTTTCATTCAGACCTGGGGGTCTATTGGCTTCCAAAGCATTTTCCAAAAAATTTATGGCAACAAGCCAACAACAATGGTTATTCAACAAGGTATGTTAGTATGCACACAGTTTCAAATATAATAACCAAAATGGAACAAAGGTCCCAACAGTAAGTTTTGGTAACACCATACCCATATTACATTTTATGCAATTACTGGAGCAAATGAGTGGTGGGGGAAGAGAAAATAATTCCATTAACAACTGCATTCAGTGATACTTCTCAATACACTACTGTTCAATACTCTACAGTTCTGCCCTCACTTAACCTCTACCTCGGCCGTGCAGCTACTACAACACATACACACACATGTATAGAGGACTCATACCTGTCATACTTACTGGTACAAGTAACAATGTGTTCCCTGTCCTGCTGTTCTGTAAGTGTGCTTTTGGCATACTTGTACTGTGATGTTATCTGGGTGCAGCTTTCTTGGCAACAGGGGAAACTATCCATGACAGTGTGACACTTGAAAGGCTTGTATTGGCCAGACTGCATGCAGTAGATGGCTAGCCTGCTTCTGTTTGTAGGACTGGGGCTGCTCAACAGAACATTTGTGCACATTTAATGCATATACCCATCATACTGCTTCTGCAAATATTTCTTTACCTGTGGGGAAATCATCTATTCACAATAGATTAGTGTTTCTACCAATATTCAAGTTTACAGCTGTAGAACTAGAAAGGCGTGTTAGTAACAGTCCCTGGATTCGAACCATAGTGTGTATGTGTGTGCAAAAATGAACTACAGACCTAGTCCTTATCAGACTGAGCTATTGGGAAAGTAGTGTCTGCTACTTGGGTTATTTCTGTCTAGTACATACTTTTCTACACACTCTACTTTTTATCAAATGTCTTTTCATTTGTTTTCCATAAAACCTACAACAAACATCAGAACAAGAAACTGTTGATGTTACGGTTTACACAATATGAGCAGATTATTAAAACTAGACATTTGGACATTTTAATAACAGACTTCAATTTAGAATCAAGTCAACACACTCTACTTTTGCAGTCTGCACCTCTTAGTGTCTCACACTTTCCTGTAAATTCAGGACTACATACAGCTGATAAGCAAAGGTTAACACAAGGCAATGCTGACAAGAACACAGTACATGACATTACTGAAGAAAATACTTACTTTTGCATTTTGTCAGTTATTTCATATCCAAATTCTGAACTATGCAGACTAACAGTGCTATATCACTTCACCTCAGTGACTGAGTGCTGCAACAGCTACACAGTTGTACTTTTCAGATACAAGACAAATGAAAGACAACAGTTGTGGTGTCAGCTTTATTATTTTTTACATAACACTTTCTATAACTCAGAAATCTACAGTTAGTATTATTGCATGACTGCTTCTCATTTCTAACTGTTACAGTAGCGCTGCCACAGCAGTTTCTTAGGTTCTTTCAGACAGCCTAATACATATCCTACTCTTCCGCTTCTCAATTGTACCTTATTTGCTACAAAGATCTGTATTAGACAGCAGCTGGCACTACTGAGTTCTTACACCGGCAGACTGACACATGCATTTATTCAGTACAATTAGAGCATAATTATATATCCAGACAGTAGTTGTTGTTGTTGTTGTTTGTCTTTTGTCTTTTCCCAGTTAGGGTCACCACAGTGGAACTTTGGTCCGCTAATGATTGGCAATAGATTTTCATGAATGCCAAGGTGCCAGCTCGATGTTCAACCTTCAACAAAGGCATGCCCATTTATGCATGTCTTTCGAAGGCCCACTCAACCTACCTTTACTATTTCTGATTTATTACAGCAGACATTACAAATCTTTCTGTACTCACCAAACCCTCGGCCAAGTCAGACCAGGTGCTGTGCAAGGGGCTTCAGTGTTTGCAGCCCTCTCATCAGTAGTTGTATGGGGAAAGAACACACATTAAGCACACCTGTACAGTAACATATACAATTTTTAAATAATTATTTACAAATCCACAGATTGGACACTTACAAACTTCTGGGACATCCTCCGTTCGTGCCTCTTGGATCCACTGGGACAAGAGCTCACCCCTCCTATGTTTTAGGTCATCATAGTGATGACGGACCTGCTCATCACTTCGGCGTATGTAAGTGGCACTGGTGAGATCATGTGCCAGAAGGTCCCAGGCCTCCGCTTTGTACTGGGAGCCCTGGTACTGGCCCTGCAGCACTCTAGCTTCATGGTCTTTAATAAGGAGTCTAACCATGACCCTGGACTCCTGGATGCCCCAGCATTGTGCCCGGAAGTGAACACCCTCTCCTACATCTGCCATTGTTGCTGCCCTGATCAGACTCTAAGAGATATGGCTGTATTCCCACCTGTGCAGTTTAAATAAGGGCATTTTCCTGCACTTTTCTGTGACTGGCCGATTTTCAAATATGCTAAGTTATGCTTAGCTCCACGCAAATCTGCTTAGCAAGGCTTAAACCAGCTAAGCAAAGCTTACAATTGCTAAGGATTGCTTATATTTACATGCTTAAGCAATCCTTAGCTAGTTTCAAAAGAGGTGCAGCAGGCTTAACTGGCTACAAATAACTATTTAAAAAGAAGACTAGAAAAAGTTTTTTTTACATTTCCCTATGGCATTTTCCAAGCCCTATGCTACTATACTTGAGGTTACTATACTTGAGGCATATGATTTACAAATATCATTTCAGCTTATAAAAATTAATTTACAACTGCTTCCACACATAAAATATATTAGCCATAGTGGGGACTCGAGCTGTGCATTGCTAGCACACTCTACTAGTGCTCTAACCACTACACTACCTCAGCAACAAGGATTTCTTCTTCAGAATTCTATTTCACTCTTAAACAGCATTTAAGCTGGACTGAGCAAAGGGCCATGGTGTAAAAATGTGCTGCTGTGATTAAGCTTTTTTTTTAATTGAAAAAAAATATAAAAATTATTAAATCATTACATATATTTATCAGCAGGTTGCAGCCATGTGGGGCAGGGATATGCCCATTCCAGGGATGTACTGTGTGGGCTACTTCTTGGGGATTGTGTTTTTTTTTCTTATTTCACTGTCCACGGACACTAACATGCCAGATTTATATTTCAGTGTCCACGGACAGTGAAATAATGCATAATATTAGAGCCAGGCTCTAATATTATGCTACTTCCTTGTTTGAAAGTGTCATACAGCACTTTCTGAGTGCAGGGGGGTGTGTTTAAGTGTCTGTGCAGGACTTATACACACCCCCTGCACTCATACACAGATCATGTAGGTGTAGGGATACAGCAGTGCGCCTTCATTAATATGTAGGGTGCGCTGCTGCTGTATTCCTACATGGAACAGTCTGTGCAAGAAAAGGCTATTCTTGCACGGACTGTTCATGAATCCTAGGGCATGTCTAAGTGGTTCATTTCCACTTGTGATTCTGCTTCCTCGACTTCTGGTTGCATTGTTGGTGACGTTGGTTGTTCCATTGAGTCTTGCCTTGCCCATCCAGAAATCCTGATTGGATGGACCTGGTTCATTTGGTTGATTTTGCTATGGCTCACCACCATGCTGGTTACATTCCTTCAACTGAACGCTCCACCTCACAACTGAATCTTCCCCAAAATCTTCTCGCTACTTGAATAAATATGGCAATAGTCATATTTATAATGACTGAAGTTACAGTCCTTTTTAATGTCCCTTTGCAAGATTTCATCATCCTGAATCAACAGGTCAACTTGCAACCCTGCTTATCAAATAGTTGAAGGAGTTTCAAATGGAAAACAAAGTTCTTCTCTAAGCCATTTGGGTAGCGCCACTGGTGGAGCCCCTTCAGTATCTGTTTCCTATTCAAGCACTCTTTCAAACAGAGAATTTCAGTTTGTAGTTTTTTTAATTTTTAGCATTTTGTAGTCAAATAACTTTAGTTTGGTAACAATACCTTGTTGCGTGTTCTCACCAGGCACACTCCCCATTTGATCACAAATGTTTGATTAGGGTAATTGGAAATCAAGAATTTAGGCTCCTTTAACCAGTCTTTTAATTTGGGTACATTCTTATTAGAGGTAGTAGGATTACGCATTATTTCTTGATCACAGTCCACATGAAAAGGTCCTAGGTTTCCCTCAGACTCGGCTGGCAAACCATGACCACTTCCCCACTCATTAAAGAGTGGTCCAGAAATATTGGGACCAAAAGAAGTGAAAATAGTATTGCTCCCAGAGGGTTGTAAAGTGGGGGAAGCTGTAAAAATACTGTTAGATGTAATTAGTCAACCTGCTCCAGTGGTTCCAACAATGTTAGTGGAATTAACCTCTATTTTAGCTGCAAGGTCCTCCACATGTTGGGACAAGCATTGTATTAAAACAACTACATTAGTTTCTGTATCCAACCCAGATGGTCCCATTGAGAATAAACTTTGTGAGTTGGACAACCCTTCTTGCTCCATGAAAATACAGACAAACTAAAAAAAATGAGTCACAAACTAAAAAACTGGAATAATGAAAAAAATGGAAAAAAAGGCTTCAACAATTATAATCTCCAAACATGTATTTAATACAAATAATAACTGCATGTAAGCACTTTCATTCAAGAACAATCAACATAAACTTCTTCAGACAATGACATACAGTTAGGGCCTTGGTTTTGTAGTAAATGCATTTTAATATTGCTGTGTAGACCTGTTTCTTTAAATGGGTGTCACTTTTTACTTAGTATTGATTTGTTTACCATTTGAATAATTGGTTATAAATTTGGTATTATAGACAAAGTAAGTATTAATCCTAGAGGGGGTGATTGGCAAAGGGATTTACTCAAAAAAGAACTAACTTGGCAACTAAGGTGCAATGCAACAAGTCCCCCAGAACTGAACGATCTCATATCAATAGGGCCAGTTTTAAAAGAAAGGGCTGAGTTGAATATGTAAGGTAACCAAAGTGGTATCACTAGGGAGGGTGTATTTGTTGACACGTAGGGAAAGTACACTACAAGAAGTAATAAAAACCCAAAAAGAAAAGGGGCTGTGTGCACAAGCATTAGGAAATAGATGGTGGAGGATCATGTAGATGTTCACTTGATAGTAGATAACATTTGTGGTTAGGGGGTAGAGTACAAGCCACTTGATGGTAATGGTGTATGGTGTCCTGGTATTCCTTAAAAGCATATACATCTATCTATTTTTTTTTGTAGGTACAATGCATTTACCTTTTATGCATAACATTTACTTTTTAAAAGTATATAAAAAGAACCTATGTGTTTTTTTTAACATAACCAACATTTTTAATTATATGAAAAAGTGTTTTTTGATATTTTAAAATATAGAAAGATTTGTTTTGATGGTGAGCCATGCATTTGATGGAGATCATATGTTAGAGTGTCTTTAATTAAACACACTTTCATTCATGTCAGTTGAATAATTAATGATGTTATCTGAATATGAGACAGGTATTTAAGCTTGAAAGAACTGTTAGTAAATTGTATCTGAAGAAGTCTCCGGGCAGGAAATGAAAGCGCTTATACATTTAGTGTCTTTTTATTATTTTATCATTTATTAAAAAGTCGAAACTTTTCATTCCCGAGGGGACAGTCCTGTTTTATGAATTGTTTGGAAACTTACCTAAATTAAAAGAATGGTAAAGGAGCTTAATTTCTTGGTTTCCAATTCCCCTAATTCAAACATTAACAATCAAACGGGGAGTGTGCCTGGTGAAAACACGTAACAAAGTATTGTTACCAAACAAAGTTATTTGATTACAAAATGCAAAAAATTTAAAAAACTACAAACTGAAATTCTCTATTTGAAAGAGTGCTTGAATAGGAAACAAATGCCAAAGGTGCTCCTCCAATGGCACTACCCGAATGACTTAGAGAAGAACTCTACTTTCCATTTGGAACTTCTTCAACTATTTGATAAGCAGGGTTGCGAGTTTATAGAATTACTTATTAAACACCACAGCTTGTAAGTTGACCTGTTGATTCAGGATGTTGAAATCTTGGAAAGGGACATTAAAAAGGACTTTGACTTCACGACTATTGCTGTATTTATTCAAGTATTGAGAGGATTTTGAGAAAGGTTAGAGCCAATATAATCAAAAAAACTTGAATGGGATAAGGCAGAATATATGAAAGGAAAAGCCTATCCACCTCCTCCACCCTTGCAAACTTAGAGCTTTTCCCAGATTAATATTAATTATAATGATAAAACTTTGGAAAACAGTGTAAACAGTGTGGATGAGGCCAATAACCACTCCCCTATCCATTCAGCCTCCACTGAGGAATCTTATGCATCAGTTGTGAGGTGGAGCGATTGGTTGAAGGAATGTAACCACCATGGTGGTGAGCCCTATCAAAATCAACCAAATGAACCATGTCCATCCAATCAGGATTTTTGGATGGGCAAGGGAAAGACTCAACGGAACAATCAATGTCAGCAGCAATGCAGCCAGAAGTCGAGGAAGCAGAATCACAAGTGGAAATGAACCACTTAGGCATTTTTATTTATTTATTTATTCTATTTTATTTCAGTTTGTTAACTGGTAATGTCCATTGGGCCAAGGTAGCCCGTTTTCAATGGAGGCCCGAGGAGAAAAGCTCCAGACAGAAAGACAATATACAATGTATTAGTACAGCATATAAGAACAACAGTTTAACATTCAATATACAGCAAGACAAGATTTTACATATCTTGAAATGTATGAGCTGAGTCCATCACTTATAAGATATTTACAAAAACAATAAATTTATGTTCATTTAATACAATACATGTATTTAGGCAAAGGAATTTTAGAGAGATGAACGGAAGCTGTGGCAGAGATTTGAGTAGAATAGAACAGGGATAGGTTTCAGGAATCAGATAAGATGGGTACAGGAGCACTCCCAGAGGGAGTAGAGGTGAGTGTGGAGTAGGGTTTTAAAGGAGGGTAGGTTCGGGGTGGTTCTAATGTAAGGGGGAAGAGAGTTCCATAATCTGGCAAGGGAGAATGATAGTAGGAGTTGCCCTGGTGCGTGTAAAGGCTTGTAAAGTTCTAAGAGGTTCTGATTTTAGATTGTGTTCTATGTGGCTGGTGAAATTTTAGGGAGGAGGAGAGTGATGGACAGTTGGAAGGTTTAAAAATCAGCTTGTGTGCTGTAGTTAGTTGAATGAAATTTAGGTAGCCTGGGAGTTCCAACCAATTTAGAGCATGTAGGGAGTTGCAATGGTGAGTAGAGGATTTGGATCCTGTGGCAAACTTTGAAATGTTGTTATAGCATGAGGAAAGTTTAGATTTTAGGGATGATTGGAGGTTAGAGAATAGTGGAGCTCCATACAAAAGGGAGGGTAGGAGGTAGGTGGTAGATGGGAGTTGTCTAGAAGACCGAGAAAGGTAGCGTCTGTGTCGATAAAGCATTCCAAGTTTTTGATGAGTCTTTTTAATCATGGTTTGTAGGTGGATGTCAAATTTTAGCTGGTCATCGATAAGGATGCCCAGAAATTTTGTATGGGGAACTATTTCAATAGATGTTTTGTTTAGGCTAAGTATAGAGAAGGATGTTTTGTCAACAGCAGTATGTCTAGAAGGGGTAAAGATCATTATTTTGGATTTGGAGGCATTTAGGGCTAGATGACTGTCAAGCATCCAGAACTCAGGGGAGGAGAAGGCCCCTTGAGTAAGGTTTATTAGCAAGGGAAGAGTTTTGGCTGAGCAGATGATAGTGGAATCGTCTGCGTATTGCACCAGTTTAGCATTGGGGATCTTTTGGTGGAAATCATTGATGAAAATGTTAAATAGTAAAGGACCCAAAATAGAGCTTGGGGTACACCTGTTGGGGTGTGAAGGAAAGAGGAAGTGCAGTCATTCCATTTTACAGCTTGTTCCCTGTCTGAGAGATTGCTGGAGAACTATTTGATAGAAGAGGCGGAGAGATTAAGATGGGAGATTTTAGAAAGTAGAAGCTCATGAAAGACAGTGTTGAAAGCTTTGGATAAGTCAAGGAGGGGCGTAGAAACTATGTTCCCAGAGTCACGAGCAGAGTTAATGGTTTTGAGGAAGGGAAAAAAGGGCAGTGGTGGTGCTATGTCCTGGTCTAAACCCATGTCGGGTAGGAGTTAGTAGTTGGTTGTGCAGTAGGTAGGGTAATAGTTGGAGGTGAATACATTTTTCGAGTATCTTAGAAATAGGGGATAGGATAGCAATAGGGTGAAAGTTGGAGATTAAACAGTTTGTACCTCCTTTATGGAGGGGGATAATGAAAGCTTTTTTCCAGAGGTGTGGTACGTAGATCTCCTGAATGGAACGATTGATTAGGATGCTGATTGGAAGGGCTATGCCATCAGCAGCTAGTTGGAGAAAGTTGGATGGAATGTCATTTGGGGTATTAGAGCAAGGTTTTAACTTTTGTAGGAGCTTTTATATAGTGTGGGTAGGAATGGATTTGAGGGTAAAAGGGGAGGACTTGGGGTTCTTGGGTGTTGAATTTTTGATATCAGTTAAGTTGAAGGGATGTTGTCAGAGAAAGAAGAGGTGAGTTTGCCTATGGAGTCAATGAAAAAGGAGTTGAATTGGGTAGCTAGGTGGAGGTCTGGTGTCTGGGTCAGGGCAAGGATTCTCTTTTTTGCCTGGGGATAATATTGTTGAAATACTATTCCAAAATTTTCTGGGGTTGGTTTTATGATTATTTTGAAGTTTAAGGTAATAGGATTTGCGGTCAGTGGCTATTTGTTTTTTTACTTAATTTCGCAGCTGCTTGTATTCGGCAAGAGAGTTGGGAGTTTTGCATTTTTGATAGTATTTCCAGATTTTATCTCGGTGATGCATAAGTAGTTTTGTGTCTTTAGTTAGCCAGGGGGCTGTTTTGGATCTAAGTCTTTTGGATCTACTGGGGGTGAAGTGGCTAAGTATATCAGTGAAAATTCTATTGAAAAGTGAGACTGCGGCATCTAAAGGGAGGGACTTTAGAAGGTTCCAGTCTATCTGTTTTAAGGCATTAGAGAAAATTAGGGGGGTTGAAGTTTTGCATGTTGCGGGTGGTAATGTGTCTGTGCTAAAAGAGGAGGGTGGAGGGGGAATGGCGTATGTAGGCAAGTAAGTGGTTACTAAGGGGGTCTGCGAGAGTACCACTATCAGAAACTTGGTTTGGGTGGGAGACTAGTATCCAGTCAAGGATGTTGCCTGTGGTGTAATCTTTATTTGGTCTAGCAGGGGTTTTGATTAGCTGTGTGAATTGATATATGTTGATGCTTTGAGAAGGGGTAGATGAGTCAATGGAAGACCACTTTATGTTGACATATCCTAGGATTATTGTCTCATTGTTTATGTTGGAGGTGAACCAGGCAAGAATATCTTCCAATATAGGGATATTGTTACCAAGTGGTATGTATGGGGAGGCAATGCATAAACATTTATTATTGTTTACTTTGAGAAGGGTGAGGGTTAGCTCAGCAGTGTCAAATGAGGGTATGGGCTTAGTATATGGTGTTACTGTTAAGGAGGAGGAGAAGAGTAAGTCTACTCCTCCACCTTTCTTTTGAGGTCTGTCACTTCTTATAAGTTTATAGTTAGGGGGCATCATTTTGGTATCTTTTATGTGTGGTTTTAGCCAGGTTTCTGTGATAGAGAGAATATCAGGTTTGTTATGAGAGATCCAGGCATGAAAGGAAGGTATTTTATTACAAAGGCTCCTGGCATTAAGTGTGGCAAAGAGAAGAGATTTGTGGTGCGGGGGAGAGCTATGTGAATGTGGTTTAGAGGTGGGGTTGTGTGAAGGCCCTGGGTATGGTGTATGTCTTCAGAACGGAGGAGGAGGGTGATAAATTTTGAGTAGAGTATGGATAGGTATCTATGTTCTAATGGGTCACAGGTGTAGATGTTGGAACCTAATTAGGTGAGTTTGGTGGATATGGGAAGTGGTTTACTAGGAGTACAGAAGAGCTTCCTTTGAAATAGAAAAGATTCATTATGTTTGTAGAGGTGGGGGAGGCTTGGGTTGTAGAGAAAGTCTTTTTTAATGTAAATTGCAGTTGTGTGAAAGGGAGGGGAGTGCTGAGACTGTGGGAGACTAGTAATGCAGAGTAAGCAGAAGAGGATTAGGCTTAGAAATAAGGGTAGTAGAGCATAGGCAGGTTTTGTTTGCATCATGGGAGACAGAGTATGAGCTGAGTGAGAGGGATGTGTAGGAAGAGAGATGGTTAATAAGTTTGAGAGGTGAGGATTAGAATGGAATGTCTGAGGGTGTATTCACAGGGATATAGAAGGGTGGAAGGTGACACAAGTAGTGGGTGGTGGGTTAGTGTAAGAAAATAGGTGTAGGATAGTAATAGGGTGTAGAGGGAGGGAGGAACTTAGTTTGATGGAAGGGGTTTGTGTAGGAGTGGCTAAACAGTTATAAATGTAGATGTACTGGGGGCAGGTGAGAATTGGGGGCAGGGTAGGGGAGCCGAATGAGCCCACAGGGCGAAAGGAGTGGGAAGAGCCAAGGAAGGAAGATTCCAAGCCCAGAAGAGAAGCAATCAGTGGAGTAGAAAGATAGGATCAGAGAAGAAAGTATGCAGGAGGGGGGAAAGGCAGTTGTAGTGGTGGGTGATAGGGAGAAGGATAAGGAGATGTAGGGAGATAATGGACTATGAACACCAGGCTACAGCAGTATGGTCAAGGTGGTGGAAATAAGTGCAGCTAAAGGGGATATTAGAATTGTGTACAGGCTGCCATCTAGTGGACGAAACTATGTCTGCAGCACTGACCACAGTGAGCGTTCCTGAGCCAGGGGAGAAAAAAGAGGGAGGAAATGTTTGGCTAAAAAATGTGGGATAAGGAGTGGGACATGGGGTTCACCATTCCTATACCAGATATTCTGTTAAACACAGAAAGTGATTTTAGGATCTACAACTTCTCTTCATTTGGTGTCACTCCAGAATTAGTACAGCTTTTATCCAAAGGACTCTCATTTGTTCCAGCAACAAGAGCGGATGCCCCAAGGACATTACTTGATTTTTATAGTTTACTTACGTAAGTTAAATCAAATTTCCTGTTGGGGGCTACTACTGTCTGTAATACTGAATACAGGATTTCTAGCATATTTAATCCCCCTTTGCATCCAGTATTAAGTCTATATGAAAAAAAAATGTGTTAATTAGATTTAAGAGCTTGTTTTATAAAATCAAGGAATGTACACAGGGCTAACACCTTAACCCATAATGAATGGGAAATGTTATCTGACTTAAGAACACTTAATATTATAGTCATTAAGCCTGATAAGGGGGAGGACTGTTTTTTTATGGACCAAGCAGATTATATACATAGGATGATGGCTATTCTTGAGAGTGAAGCATATGTAAATGCATCCTTGAATGAAGTGAATAGTGCATACAGACGAATTAGAGCTCCTATTAATGAGTTGTTTATAGAATCAACCATTGATATTGATTTAATTATTTGAACATTGTTGCATCTTTGTTTCCTGTCATTTTTGGAATTCCAAAAATCCATAAAAACCTGGAAGACCCCCCCCCTTAGGCCTATAGTTGATGGGAGATGATCTATCACTTATGACTGTGGTAAAAGCATTGATAGTAAACTTAAAAAGTACCTTGCCTCTGAAAAACAAGTATGTCGTGACTCTTGGAGTTTTCTTGAGGAACTTAACCAACTCCCATTTCATGGTAGATATAATTTTATTAACGTCGACATTAAAGATCTATATACAGTAATACCCCAAGAGCTTGGTGCACTTTGGGTCACTGACTTTTTAATTATGAAGGGGGCTGGTTATTGAGAGATTTACTTGATAGAAAGTCTACTGGATACAGTACTGAAAAATAATTTTATCTTGTTTGACAAAAAATTATTTCTCCAGAAGAGTGCAGTGGCTATGGGGTTCCCATGTGGGGCTAGTTGCCAACATAGTCATGGCATATTGGGAGAAACATTTCATTTTTGAAAATGCCCTTATGATTGAACAAATCTATTGGTATAACTGATACCCAGATGTCATCTTTTTGATATGGAAGGGTGATGAGGAGTCAGCAGTCAAATATGTTGATTACATTAACAATACTACTGACTTTCTACATTTTACCCACCAGTTTGACAGCAACTCTGTTGCATTTTTGTATGTTCATTTAACTAAGGATGAATTAAATCACAGGCATCTGGGCAAAAATCTATAAGAAGGTTACCTATTCAAAAACATTTATACATTATGAGAGTGCCCACCCATATCATCAAAAGAGGGGAGTTGTGAAGGGCCATTTGGTAAGGGTAGCCCGTATGACATCATTGGATGAAGATTTAAGTGTTGAGTGGAACTAATTAAAACAGATGTTCCTGAGGAAAGGTTATCCACCTGACCTAATACACGGACTGACAGCGGAGGTCCTCAATAAGAGGAATATTGGTTACTTTATCCCTATATTGAACAAATCCACTAATTCCACAAGTATTGAGCATGATATTGTTGCACCCCTTAACAATACAGACGTAACCATTCCAATACATTTTGCTACTAGCCTTATAACTACCTATTCTACCAATACAACAGAAATAAGAAATATAATTTCTCAAAATACTTTTGGAGGACCCCACTATAAGATCAAATGTTGCATATGAACCCAGAATAATTTTTAGGTGGGGTAGAATAATGAAAAATGTACTTGAGCATCCCTCGCCCCCTTACTTACTGAGCACACAGATGAAAAAATACGGCTGTTGTGCATACTGCATATTCATCCTGACTGGGGATTTATTTGTTATATGTGGAGTCCCATATAGGATTAAGGGAAATTTTAACTGTAATACTTCTGGTGTGCTCTACTTGGCTCAATGCCAGCAATGTACCTCATTTTATCTAGGTAAGATGGAAAGACATGTCAAACAACGTATATGTTAGAAAAATATGTACTTAAACATATATATGTAATGTTAGTTTGTGTACTTAAACATATATATGTTATGATAGCTTAGAAACAGTATAATATGTAATGCATTTAATTCTATTTTACTAGAATGGCAGTAAAAATTAACTTGCATATTATTGCTTGAAGCTTAGCTGCAGTATGATTAAAACTTTGACCCTGACAGTAGCTAGCTCGGCTGGCTTATGTCTTTCAGTAATATCTGCAAAGTTAGAAAGTAATGAATATGTCTGTATGTGTATCTTTTCCTGCTTCCACCGAGGAGGATGGCCTTGTGAGTTAATCGGAGATAGCATGCAGCTGCTTACCAAAGAGACAAAGGAACACATTAAGGATGAATGGACTGCTGTATTTTAACTGGCCTTCAAACCTTGGATGGCAGGAAGATCTGCAAACTGACCAGGTGCCTTGCAAGGCTGCAATATTCTCATGAGAAACTTTTGAAAAACATTACATCAGCATTTACTTATGGACTATAATGATGTAAAGGCCCTGTGACTGACCACGTCAGTAAGGTGGGCAAAAGCTGATCAAGAACTGTATAAAATATGTAAACTTTCCTGAATGTAATTAGACAAAATTCTGTACATGTTGTGTATGGTTTTTTGTCTCCTAATGTACATTAGATAAATGTTATTTTGAACCTCGAGCCTACTGTCTTACTGACTGTTATTTTGAAATGCCTAATGATTTTTACAGTCTGATTTTAACAATTTATTTAACATTTTGGTCCTTTAGCCGGAATTCCCTTGGTAAGCTACAGGTCAGAGTGCATGTAATAAATCTACACAGGAGGAGTTGCCAGAATGGTTCTTCTTGAGTGAAAAGACCTCCGACTGAATTGTTGTGTGTAAAGAGGCTGTCCACTTTCTGATCTGTGGCTGAAGAGCGGAAAACTGGGCCCCAAGAAAAAAGGCACAGTCATAAAACGGGAGGCTCAGGTAAGGAGAATTTCCCTCTTTGTCTTTGTTTTAGATCAGGGACCATGTTACACTGTGCTATTGCTAAGGTTTGTGATAGCAGGGAGAGAGAGAGTCGAAGTATTGTATCTTGAGTCATAGATCAGGGAATAACAAAGCAAAGTAAACAGTCATTCTAGACACTACTGTGGATATGGGGAAATAAGATACCACGTGGTACAAGAGAAGGGTTACGTAACAGTCTTTTTAAGACATGGGAAATCAGTGCACTAAGAAATCATGTGATCCGCCCCTAACGGATAATGTGAAGTATATGCAATTGCAGCAAGCAGATAATGTGAGATATTATACAAAATGTGTTAACAACTATGAATTTAATAGTAAACTAGATAAGCTTTCACTAGTTAAACTCCTTAAACAAGCTTAAATCTGATGCAGGACGTCAGGCAAAAAAAAAAGCAAAAAGCAGCACCAACTAGGCATACCTCAAGCACATAGGTGGATTGAGGAAGCAAATTGTAGAAAAACAGAAGCTTAGAAAATTCTGAAACATTTTTAGACAACAGAGTAAAAGGTCTGACAGACAGAATCTCTGAAAAATGGAAACTTAAAGCAGACTGGACTTGCATTAATTAATGCATACAACAGGAAAATGAGACAATAGATGGATATTATGCTAGATTATTAGAATGCTTTAAACAACAATTAAAAAATGCATTTTTAAAAGGTTTCATTGCCTCTGTCAGTAGCTTTATTACAAAGCATATGATAGATCACTGAACAAGCAGGCTGCAAGCCTTACTTGAGTATGCTAGACGTACTGAAAGACACTTTAATAGTAAAAAAAAAAAAAGAAAAGGCACAAGTCTTCACTGCTGAAGACGGAGCTGAAGTATTTGTATTACAGTCAGATAAAAAGGGCATCTAGCTAGGGACTGTAAACAAAATAAGAAAGCAATGACAGAAGATAAAGGAGATGAGGACTGACTATATGATAGTGATAATAACCAAAAATCATCAGGAAAGGTTAATAAACAAAAAGAAAATGTAAATGTAGTAGAGGGAATAAAGAAAGTACAAACAGATGTAGAGGATGAAAATGGAAATAAAATTTTAGATTTAGCATTGTTGAGCCTGGAGCTCTACCTAGCAAATACAAAACCAGAAGTGACACTTCTGGTGGAGGGAAGGGAAGTCAAATTCCTGTGTGACTCAGGAGCGTCACGGACTTTGATACACCCCTCCAAGTTACCAAAACATTCTGAATCACCTGATTATATATTAATAAAAGCAGCAAATGGACAGCTATACAGGGAACCACTCTCCCATAATATAGCAATGACTGACCCTGTTTCAGGTATGACTCAGAAAAGTAAAATTGTAGTTGCTGCAAAATATCCAGTAAACTTACTGGAAAGAGACCTTGTACAGATATTTGGCATAGCAGTAGTTCCTACCATGCAGGGTATGGAAGCACAAAGACAAATGGATGCTTTTGTGGTGTGATCAGAGGGTGAAGCCTATTATTGGTACAGCCAGGACCTAGTTATGACTGGTCCAGGGGCAGTAACCAAAGAACTGATGAACGTAGCCATCAGTAAGGTACCCTCCCTTGACACTGATCAGCAGCACTTGTTACATTGTACTCTATACTACTGTAGCACACCAGGACCTGATAAGGAATATAAGCAAGAATCGTTCAAAAAAAAAAAAAAATCCTGCTGACAGATTAATATTACAAACTTTATGTTGGGATACTGAGGGAAACAGTGTAGTAAGCTGTTCATTACCTCAGGAATTCATGAGATTGTATAAGTCCAATAGACTGCCACATGTCAGCTTGACAAAAAACAAAAGTGTTAAATGGGCAGACTTAGAAAAAAAGGTAACAAAATGGGAAAACAGACTGATTTAAAAATGTCAGGACAAGGGATACAAAAACTGAATTGGTTGACACAGACACATACAGCTGTACACTTGCAATCTAGTGAGGACAGCTGATTAGCATTTTTATTAAAAGGAAAAAAAGAGGCCTTGTGTAAAATTCCAACAACTCTGTGGTCAACAGGCAAGTTAGATGTAGGGCTTATTCAAGCAGCAGGACCAGTTACAATTACCCCAAAGTCAGCTTTTAGACCACAGAAAAGACAATACCTTTTGAGAAAGGATGCAGAAGTAGAAATTAAGCCTATAATAGCAGCATTACTCAAAAAAGGAGTACTGGTAGAATCTCCTGATTCACCATGTGATACACCCCTATTTCCTGTTAAAAAAGCAAACGGAAAATGGCAGATGGTACAAGATTTATAAGCTGTAAATAATGCAGTAATACCTAGAGCACCTACGGTGCCAGACCCACATACCTTGTTGAATGATTTAAAGCCACAACAGAAGTATTTTACTGTGGTAGATATAAGCAATGCTTTCTTTTCAATACCTATACATCCTGATAGTCAATATTGGTTTGCATTTACATTTCAGGGTAAAAGGTATACATATACTCGACTACCACAGGGATATTGTGAAAGCCCAATAATATTTGCACAAAAAATGGCTAGCAACCTGGCAGGGTTTACCCCACCGGAAGGTAGTCAAATTTTACTTTATGTAAATGACATCTTGCTAGCAGCACCCAGCAGTAGTGCAGGGTAAATACAGTAGCATTATTAAAATTTTTAGTAATACAAGGACAAAGTAAACAAAAGTAAGTTACAACTTTGAAAAAAAAAACACAGGTTAGATACCTGGGATATGTGATATCCAATAAAGGTAAAATACTAGATAAAGGGAGAAAGAAAAGAAAAAAAAACAGCAATTTTGCAAGCACCCAAACCAACAACTAAGAAAGAAATAATGTCTTTCTTAGGTACAACTAATTTTTGTTGGAGCTGGGTACCAAATTATTTTACAATGGAGAACAAAAGCAGAAATGGCTTTCTGCAGGTTAAAGCAGTTAATAGCTTCTTCATTAGTTTTAAGACTTCCAAGTTATCACAAACGGTTTTTTCAGACCGTAGATTGTAAGCAAGGGTACATGACATCAGTATTAAAGCAACAACATGGGGATAAGCAATGCCCCATAGCTTACTATTCATCACAGTTAGACCCAGTGGTGCAATCTTTGCCTCACTGTGTACAAGCAGTAGTTGCAGCAGCAATGGCAGTGCAGGCTTCAGCCTCAGTAGTGTTATTCCACCCTCTCACATTGAGAATGCCTCATGCAGTTGCAATAATTCTGCTACACAAAAAAAGTTGCATACCTTTCTCCTGCTAGACATCTTTCATGTATGACCATACTGCTGAGTCAACCTCATATGAACAGTTAGCTTTACCTAGACAAGATCTTACAGATATGCCCTTGGATGATGCTGAGGTGACATATTACGTGAATGGCTCATGCAGAAGGGGTCCTACAGGGAAGAATCTGGTGGGGTATGCAGTAGTTACAGACACTGAAATTTTAGAAGCACAAACTGTGCCACACAACTTGTATGCTCAAGCAGCAGAACTGGTAGCTTTGACAGGAGCATGTATTTTAGTAGAAGGCAAGAAAGTGAACATATATACTGATAATCAGCATGCTTTTTCTACAGTGCATGTGTTTGCACAACAATAAAGAAAATAGAGGGATGATTACATCCAGTGGAAAACCTATTAACCATGCGCAATTGATTTTGAATCTGTTAGATTCCATTCAGTTACCTACTAAAGCAGCTATTTGTAAATGTGTAGCTCATACAAAACAGCAGGATAAGATTTCAAAAGGTAATGCACGAACTAATGCAGCTGCAAAGCAAGCAGCCTCAGACTCAGAAACTTTATTTTTGAATGAGAAATTACAACCCTCTGAAATTTTAGATTTAGACATGTTAAAAACAATGCAGATGCTTACTACAAAAGCAGAAAAACAAAAATGGGTAAAACAAGGTGCAATTTTTGAAAATGGACTGTACATTTCCAAAGGGAAAAAAACAATATTGCCGTCTAATTTATTTAGATATGCAGCTTTGTTGAGCCATGGGCAGAGCCATGTCTCAACAGGGGGGATGGTACAGTTAGTAAATAGAATATTCCAAATATATGGATACATAAATTATACAATAAAATTTTGTGCAGCTTGTCATACTTGTAACAAGCACCATGCACAAGGAGCATTTAAAAAAAACAAGCAAGGAAGTTTTCCTATACCACCATACCCATTCCACACCATTTGTATGGATTTTATAGAACTAAATAAATGTAAAGGGTTTGACTCCCTCTAAAATGTTTTTTGGGAGAGCATATTATGTGCCTCAATGGAAAGCTCTCATGCCTGCAGAGCAGGAGGCTGACAGTTCATTAGCTAATTATATAAAGAAACTGTTAATGAATAAATTTGTTTTGCAGTTTAACTCTTTTTCAGATAAAAGAACTTTCAGCTGAATAAGAACTTTGTGACTGATACACAAGGGCAAAATGGCCAAGAGTAAAGCAAACAAAAAAGCAGAGCAACCCAAGAACTATTGCATAATTATTTTGTTAACTGTGCATTTGTTGACTATAAGTGTGACAATTTTTCTCTTATTGTGGTTTTTTCCTGCACTCAACCACACAATTGAAAGTGAAAAGATGTGATGAACTGTCTATAAACTGGCATCCAAATTCTAGCACATACCTGGCCATGAAACGTGTGTATGCAGAGACTATGAACATTTCAAATTGCTGGGTTTGTACAGCTATACCAACAGCATATGGAGGACTGTTAAGTCCGCTGTCCCTCTGGGGACAAATAAGACTTGGGAAAATTTGCCTTTTCATATAGGAACTGTAAAATCACAGGACAAAATAGCTTTATTTTTACCTGTCACACAAAAAGGAGTTGTATGTTTCTACAAAAATTATACCCTCCAGATGGGCTGGAGTAATTGTAATATAACAATGTCTTATAAATGTTACATTAAAGTCAGAAGTGGGGTACTGTTTGTAATACTAACTATGATTCATATCTGAGTTCAATGAAAACTACATTAAATGCAGTACGTGACAATCCAGTCTTAACTAAACAATTGTCTATTAAAGATAGGAAAATGTTTCATGCAGGGATAACACGTATTAGTACCAAAGTAATGATTTCATTTGTGGTAAAAAAGCATATAAATGGTTACCTGAGAATTGGTCCGGCAGTTGTTTTTTGGGTTATCTGGTTCCAGCAATAAGACATACTGCAGAATTACCTTTGGGTAAGATACGAAATGTAAGGAAAACAGCTCGAAAATCTGAAGGTCCAGTTAAGAAACCTGTGAATCCAGTTGGTAAAATCGAAGCTGGTTGAAAAGACCATAATTCAGTGAAAGACAAAAGTAAATTGACTCATATGGACTTGGGCAACAGTGTTATATCCAGGGCAGGAATACCACCAGCCTATGGAGCAGTCAAATCGATCTGGGAGCTGAGGAAGTTGTCAAGAAGCCATGAGTAATGCAACTTTTTCCACCCTAGAATTGGTGACTGATAAACTGAATGCAATGAGAACTGTTGTGCTACAAAATCGAATGGCTCCTTACTTCACCCTAGCGGCAAGAGGTGGTACACGAAGAAAAACGCTGTGCTTTTATCCCTGAGAATCATCACAAGACAAATAATCACCTAGGGGTAATTCAGCAAGTATCAGCAATGACTAAACCAGGCCCAAACCCACTGACGGACTTTTTCCAGAATCTGTTTGGGGGGTGGGGTTCCATCCTATTGAACATTTTAATTGCTATTTGTGTGGGTATACTCCTAATAGGAGCATGTGTTTACAGTGGAATTCCCTGCATGAAAAGATTGATCAAAGAATTTGTTGATATATCTGTTACTGAAACTTTTTACCAAAGTGTTGAAATTGAAAGATTGATTTCAGATGATGCTTTTTCTGAAATATAAAACCAATGACTTGCTTAGCTGAAAGTCCCTGAGAGGAAAAGGCTAAGGAATAAAATAATATTGTTTATGTTTCTGAATAAAATGAAAAGCATTAAAAGGAGGGAGAATGTTAGAAAAATATGTACTTAAACATATATATGTAATGTTAGTTTGTGTACTTAAACATATATATGTTATGATAGCTTAGAAACAGTATAATATGTAATGCATTTAATTCTATTTTACTAGAATGGCAGTAGAAATGAACTTGCATATTATTGCTTGAAGCTTAGCTGTAGTATGATTAAAACTTTGACCCTGACAGTAGCTAGCTCGGCTGGCTTATGTCTTTCAGTAATATTATCTGCAAAGTTAGAAAGTAATGAATATGTCTGTATGTGTATCTTTTCCTGCTTCCACCGAGGAGGATGGCCTTGTGAGTTAATCGGAGATAGCATGCAGCTGCTTACCAAAGAGACAAAGGAACACATTAAGGATGAATGGACTGCTGTATTTTAACTGGCCTTCAAACCTTGGATGGCAGGAAGATCTGCAAACTGACCAGGTGCCTTGCAAGGCTGCAATATTCTCATGAGAAACTTATGAAAAACATTACATCAGCATTTACTTATGGACTATAATGATGTAAAGGCCCTGTGACTGACCACATCAGTAAGGTGGGCAAAAGCTGATCAAGAACTGTATAAAATATGTAAACTTTCCTGAATGTAATTAGACAAAATTCTGTACATGTTGTGTATGGTTTTTTGTCTCCTAATGTACATTAGATAAATGTTATTTTGAACCTCGAGCCTACTGTCTTACTGACTGTTATTTTGAAATGCCTAATGATTTTTACAGTCTGATTTTAACAATTTATTTAACAGTATATACGAGCATCAATATAGTATTAATAAGAAGAAATTAAATAATGCTCTGGCTAAACATGTTGAAGAAAATTCTGATCATAGGTTCATAGGTGTGTGCTAGGCTAATGGCCCTGCTGCCTTTACAAGCCTAGCCATAGGATTACCCTGGCATAGTGCCACTCGACCTTAGTTCCCAGTGCCTCTGTCAAGTAGAGCCACTGGTGTTATCCTGGGGTGAATTTTCTGTTTCCCATCCACTCGTCAAGATTTCTTTTGAAGAGGGTCAGTGAGGTGCTCTGCTTGAGATGTATGGGAAGTCTATTCCATAGCATGTGCAGTCTCTGGGTTATGAACCTGTCCCTCCAGCATGTTCTGCTAATTGTGGTAATGAGGTTGAAGTCCCTGGAGCATGTGGTGTGGAGGGATTGGGATTTCTTTAGATGTAGCATTTCTAACAGAGCTGGGTCAGACATGGTTTTGTAAGTCAAACAGAGATTGTCTCTAAGTAGACAATATGAGACAGAGAATAGTTGTAGTTTTTTGAGTCTGTCCATATAGGACAAATGTTTAAGGCTTAGGATCCTGTTTGTGAGGTACTTTTGTGGCCTCTCCAGTTGTTGCAGGTGTCTAGTGAAGTACATGCCAAATGGGGCATTGTACTTGATGATTGGTCTAAGGAGGGAAGAGTAGAAGGAGACAATGACCTCTTTCTTCCTGGATGCAAAACCCTTAGTAATGAGATGTGACACCTAGAAGGACTTTCTGACCACAGTGGCAATGCGGTGATCAAAAGAGAGGTTGCTGTCAATCTGTGTTCTCAGATCTCTTATAACGTCTTCTATGTTCCGCGGACTACCATCAATGTGGTAATTCATGGGAACCGGGTTTTTCTCAAAGGGGATGATGACGCATTTTTGGCATTGAGCTTAAGGCCATGGTTCTGACTCCAGTCGGTCACAGTGAGGCCATTCTGTAGGATGTCAACATCACTTGGGGAGTTAATAATAGCACCCAACTTGCAATCATCTGCGAACTTTGTCAGCCAGACTCTCTTCATGTTGGCCTGGACTTCAGAGAAGTAGATACCAAACAGGAGAGGACCCAAGACCGAACCCTGTGGGATTCCACTCGTGACTAATCAGCAGTCTGACTTGGAGTCAGCTACTTTTACACTGTGGGCTCTATCTATGTGCCAGTTTGCAATCGACCTAGTGATATATGGGTTGATGCCAAGCTTAGTGAGTTTTCTATGATTCCTGAGTGGGGAATGGTATCAAAAGGCTTGGCCAGATCAAGGTAGGCTGTATAAACCACCTTGCCTTCATCCACAGTTCTGGTGACTGACTCAAAGAAGTCAACCAAGTTGAGCAGAAATGCTCTACCCTTCACAAAACTAAACTGTGTGGGATCCAGAGTTTGGAGATTCCACTATATCCTTGTTTATTAGGTCCATAATGATGCATTCCATAGCTTCACATATCAGACTTGTCAGGCTAATGAGGCGATAGTTCCCAGGGTCTGCAGTCGTTCCTCCTTTGTGGAGAGGGATAACTTTAGCAGTGCAACATTCGGCAGGGACAAAGCCTGAGGTTAGGCTGCGATTGAACAGAGCACACAGATGAGGAGCTAGTTCATCTGTAGTTCATGTAGAACACAACCAGGGATATTATCAGGTCCCATAGAAGCTGTATTCTTGGCCTTGGACAGTGCTGTTTTAACATGTGCAGCAGTAATACTTGGTGCCTGGCAATCTACTGGTATTGTGATTGGTCCTTTGGGGGGGTAAAGTTGGCACTGAATCTGTCGGCCAGTATACTGGCAATATCTGTTGTCTCGGTATAGGAGGTACCATTGTGCAATAGCTCAGAGCAAATCTGGGTATTGCCATGGAGATTCTTTACATAACTATAGAAGGCCTTGTGGCTATCTTTACTATCCACTGCAATATTGTTTTCATACCTAGCTTTAGAGGATTTGATGTGGGATCTCAACTTTTTTGTTGAGACAGATAAGGGAGTTTTTTCCAGTCTTGGGACTTCATCTTATTCTGCATCAGTTTCCTCCTCCTGTTGTATAGCTTGTTTATGGCAGTGGACCACCAGCTTGGCTTCCTTTTTTTGGAGGAGAGTGCCTTGGTTCTATTGGGTATGGCAAGATCCATGCATTTGGGTATGTGTTTGTACAGTGCATTGGTGTATGAGTCTGCAGTCACTCAGCTATTCTCCATTTTCATGGATGCAGTGAAGTTAGCCACCTCTGTTTTTAGGATCCCATAGTTAACTTTGGAGTAGTTTTTCATGGTGGTTACCTTTGCTGGGGGGTGGGAGGGATGTGGATATCCAAGGTGATTAGTTTGTGATCAGATCTAACCAGGGAGGAGCTGACTATTGGTGTAGAGCAGAGGTCACCCATGTTAGTAATGACCAGGTCAAGGATGTTGCTACCTCTAGTGGGGGTAAGATCGAGCTGGTCCAGGGCATTGGAATTAATGAACTCCAGGAAACATTGGGCAAGTGTATTGGTACATGAGTAGTTTACCCAGTTAATGGAGGGGTAGTTGAAGTCACCTAGTAAGAGAGTGTTAGGTTGGACCCTAATATTCCCCAGGGTGCTTAGGAACATGGAGTACGAGTCTTGGGACATGGTTGGGGACCTATAGCAGGCTACGACCTGAATTGCTGTCTTACCCAATGTTAGCTGCACCTGAAGTATTTCTGATGCATTATGTTGGGATACCAGTCTGGAGGTATGTGCATCCTTTATGAATATGGAGACACCACCGCCTTTGGAGCTTTGGTCTAAGTTCTGGGGCTGAAAGGTGTGGAATGAGTTATAGCCCGGTAGTGCAGGGGTGCTTTCTGGTGGCTTGAACCAGTTATCTGTTACAGCACAAATGTCGATGTTCTCCATTTTAAGGAGTGCCTCGAGCCAGTGCATTTTGAGATTTAGACTTCTAGCATTGAGCAACATGATCCTCAGATTGCATTTGTTTGTAGCTGTTATGGTGGCAATTTGGTCTTTGGAACACCATCTAAAAAGGCACTATAGGGTTGGCAAAAGCCTTCGCCAGTATCCGGAAGCCCAAGGGTGACAGATGCAGGCCATTTCTGGCAAAGCATCGAGGTCTGTCGATCATGTCATCCCAGGGAGACAGATACTGGATCCCTTAGAATGACACCAGAAACTTAGCCAATTGTTGAAATCAGTCATTTTCTGCTTGTACTGTGGTATTATTCTGGGTGATGGTAGGATGCTGCTCAGGGCTAGGGTCATACCCGCCTGGGCTACATAATCTGAGAGCTCCTCCATGTCTCTTTTCATGTAGTCCAAGGAGGTATGTCTCAGGTCATTCACACCCATATGTACAATGGCAGAGTCATATTTGTACCTATTGTTGAGCGACATGAGTGCATGCATTATGTGTCAGATCCTGGCACCTGATAGGCAGCTGACTATTACTTTCTCCTTATTCAACCTAGTCAGTGGGACATCAGTGTGCCTCACTATCGAGTCACCTATGACTAGTGTTTTGGGCATGCTGTTTTGCCTTAAAGGCTTTGGTTGAGTGGCACACTGTTTAGGAGAGTTATGGTTCTCATGATTAGTGTTGTGTTGTGGTGGTCAAGTGTGTTTCTGCCTTGGAGGGCTCTGCTGCTTGTGTAGATTTTTATTGAGAGCCTCCACAAAGTTGAGTGTGTGATTTGTGTTTTTATGTGAAGGCAGTGCTAGTGTATGTTCCGGAGGGCTATGTGTTCCATGTGGTGTGGTGCAAGTGTTGACCTTCTCCTCTTGACCAACTATTCCGGTCTTGGCTGGAGCGTGCGTGACTTCCATTTTGGATATATAAGTGCATCTCTCACAAGTCTGAGTGTTGGAAGGTAAGAGGAGAGGGTTGTCAGTGTACATGAGGCAGTTGCTACATTACCTCAGGATGCTACCCCAAAACAAAACACGTGCAACACATAGCTCACAAAGCCAGTGTGCCGAACAGTCACAGCCCATAAGGCTAAACAACACACCTGATACACTTGTAATAGGTGACTCTATCATCAGGCACACTGATGTCCCGCTCACCAGGCTGAACAAGGAGAAGGTCACGGTGAGCTGCCTGTCGGGCGCTAGGATCCGCCACATAACACAAGCACTCAGGTCACTCCAAGACAAGTACAAATATGACTCAGTCATTGTCCATGCTGGTGTGAATGACCTGAGACGTACCTCCCTGGACTACATGAAAAGAGACATAGAGGAGCTCTCTGAGCATGTAGCCCAGGCCGGTATGACCCTGACCTTGAGTAGCATCTTACCCTCACCAAGAATGATGCCACAATATGAAGACAAGATGATCAATTTCAACAATTGGCTTAAGTATTGGTGTCATTCAAAGGGGATCCAATGCCTGTCAGCCTGGGATGACATGCTCGACAAGCCACGATGCTTCGCTAGGGACGGCTTGCACCTGTCACCCATGGGCTTTCGGATATTGGCAAAGGCTCTTGCTACCCCCATAGTGCCTTTTTTAGGCAAGGCTCAAAAGACAACCCACCTCCATAGGTATCACAAGGGATAAGAAACTAAGAGTTCTACTCAATGCCAAAAGTCTAAACCTCAAGATGCACACACTCGAAACTCTCCTTAGCACGGAGAATATCGATATCTGTGCAGTAACAGAAACCTGGTTCAAGGCTCCCAAGAGCACCCCAGCACTACCAGGTTATACCTCATACCATGCTTTTTGGCCCCAAAACTTGGACCGAACCACAAAAGGAGGGGGAGTATCAATATTCGTCAAAGATACCCACACCTCCAGGTTGGTGGCACAGCACGAAGCATCAGAGACTATCCATGTGCAACTAACAATGGGTAAAACTGCCTTCCAGTTTATAGCCTGCTACAGACCACCCTCCCATACCCAGGAACCCCACTCGGCCTTCCTGATAACACTGGAAAATATGAAGGTCTCTCCAAACACCATTATATTGGGCGACTTCAACTAACCAAACATAGACTGGGAGCATTATTCTAGCTCCAACACCCTAGCCCAAAGGTTCCTAGAATTTATAAACTCAAATGCTATGGAACAACTTGTTACCACTCCCACAAGAGGGGAAAACATACTGGACCTGATCATCACCAACATGGGGACTCTATGCTCCACACCAGAAGTGTATCCCTCACTGGTAAGATCAGACCATAAACTAATCTCACTGGATATTCACATCCTGAATCCACCCCCTTCCCTGAAAACCACAGTAAAAAACTTCTCTAAAGCAAATTTCACACTCCCCAAAACCGAGGTGGAATCCTT
This sequence comes from Protopterus annectens, assembly GCF_019279795.1. Classification (NCBI taxonomy): domain Eukaryota; kingdom Metazoa; phylum Chordata; order Ceratodontiformes; family Protopteridae; genus Protopterus; species Protopterus annectens. The sequence goes on from NC_056743.1 coordinate 1,329,438,802, forward strand.
CAAAGCCCCTGGGCCTGTGGAAAATACAGCCCAGACCGCAGAATCCTTTATAAACGCATTCTGTGAACACCTTCAGGAATGCATGGATCATGCAATCCCAAATAAAACCAAGACCCAATCCTCCAAAGGCAGGCGTCCTGTCTGGTGGACCCCAGCCATAAACAAACTATACAATAGAAGGAGGAAGCTACTACATGATAGAGCAAAATCCCAAAAAGGGAAGGCATCTCTGATCAGTATTAGCAAAAAACTATGGGCACTCATAAAATTGTCTAAGGCCAGCTTCGAGATAAAAATTGCATAGGACACTAAGGATAATCACAAGGCTTTCTTTAGTTATGTTAGGAACCTGGGTGGGAATTCCCAGATATGCTCAGAATTAGTCCAAAATGACAACAAATACACCGAACCCACAGACATTGCCAACATCCTAGCTGACAGGTTCAGCAAACTCCCCCACCAAAAGGGCAAATATCTATCCCAGCAGAGTGCTGCCCCCCTGACATCTCAGATGCTCAGATAAGAGCTGCCCTCTCCAAAGCAAAAAACACAGCATCAATGGGACCAGACGGTGTCCCAGCTGCGTCCTACATGAACTCCAAGAAGAGCTAAACCCAAACATAAAACTACTGTTCAATCTCAGCCTTACTACAGGATATGTACCCAAAGAGTGGTGTACAGCAACAGTGGTCCCTCTCCACAAAGGTGGTGCCTCAATGGATCCTGGAAACTATCACCCCATAAGCCTGACTAGCTTGGTCTGCAAAGCTATGGAAAGAATCATCATGGACCTCATAAATAAAGATATTGGGGACCTACAGACACTGGATCCTACCCAGTTTGGCTTTGTTAAGGACAGATCCTGCCTCTTAAACCTGGTTGATTTCTTTGAAACAGTCACCAAGGCCATTGACGAGGGGAAGGTGGTCCACACAGCCTACCTGAACCTCACAAAAGCCTTCAATACAATACCCCACTCGAACATTATAGATAAGCTCACCAGCTTAAATATAAACCCCTATATCACTAGATGGGTTGCAAACTGGCTCAAGGACAGAACCCACATGGTTAGAATTGCTGGAGCCATGTCAGCCTCCAAACCAGTTACAAGTGGCATCCCACAAGGCTCAGTCCTGTGACCTCCCTTGTTCGGTATATATTTCTCGGAGGTACAGGCCAACACGGAAGGACTGTGGCTGACCAAGTTCACAGATGACTGCAAACTGGGCACCATAATTGACTCTCCAGCTGACACAAGCATCCTCCAAAAGGGCCTCATAGAAACAGACAACTGGTGCCAGAGCCATGGCCTCAAGCTAAACGCCAAAAAGTGTATAGTCATCCCCTTTGGCAAAAACCAAGTGCCCACAAATTACCACATAGGTGGTAATCCATTAAGTACAGAAGTAATTAGGGACCTGGGGACACAAGTTGATAGCAGTCTCTCATTTGACAACCACATGGCCAAAGTGGTTAGAAAAACATTTTATATAGCCCACCTAATCATGAAGGGATTCACATCTAGATCAGGGGAGGTCATCATGCCTCTTCATCCCTCATCAGGCCCATAATGGAGTACAATGCCCTTTTGGGATGTACCTTACCAGACACCTGCAGCAACTGGAAAGACCCCAAAAGTACCTCACCAAGAGGATCAAAGGGCTCAAACAGATGCCATATGCTGCCCGGTTAAAGAAACTCCAGCTCTACAAGGTGGCATGCCGCCTGGTCAGAGGTGATCTATGCCTGACATATAAAGCCGTGTCCAACCCGGAATTAATGGACATGCTGCACCTCAGAAAATCCAAATCCCATCGAGCTACGTGCTCGAGAGACTTGAACCTCAGCACTGAAATAAATAGGACATGCTGGAGGGACAGATTCATAACCCAGAGGCTCCCTTCACTCTGGAATAAAATCCCAGTCCAGGTTAGGCAGAGTCCCTCATTGACTCTCTTCAAGAGGAATCTTGATGAGTGGATGGGAGATCGTAGGTTTACCCCGGGTATCACTTCTGTGTCACTGTTAGACAGAGGCACAGTATACTAATCTCGAAAAAGGGCATAGCAAAATCAATTTAAAATGAGTGGTGAAAGCCAAACACACTCTGGCTAGGCTTATAAATGCCCTAGGGCAGATAGCCTAGTATGAACCTATGAATCTATGAACCTATGAACCTATGCCCAAGTTCACCAGGTTAACAGGAGAAAGCACAGAGAACTGACCTATAGACATGCCTGGTGGGGTGGGCATTGATAATAAGTAGTAGATCTGTTTCCTTGTATATCATTTAGTGCTGGTAGCACTTGTGTGCTACAATAATTGTGACAAGTCTTTAAATATACAGTAATTGACTAAGTCACAAAAAATATTAGGGGGGAACCAAGGGCTTTGGAATTAGAAATAAGATAGCTTTTGTGGCAATTGAAATGAAATACTTTCTCTTTTCCAGGCCTAAATAAAAACTGTTCCTTGTCATGTTTCCTTAAACTAAAATCACATGAAAGATGAATACTAATAGTGTAAACCAAACCTATAGTATGGTACTACAGCTGCTTAATATTAGTATGTATATCTCTTCCTTTAAATGGGTGTTACTTTTTACTTAGTATTAACTTGCTCACCATTTGAATAATTGGTTAATTGAAAATGTATTGACTACAAAACCAAGGTCATAACTGTATGTCATTGTCTGAAGAAGTTCATGTTGATAGTTCTTGAATGAAAGCACTTACGTGCAGTTATTATTTGTATTAAATACATATTTGGATATTTTAATTGTTGGAGCCTTTTTTTTCATTATTCCATCTTATTTAAAATGACTGATATGAGGTATAGCAGGTTTACCTTGTTTCTTTGTAGGAAACCATTAACTATATCATCTTCCCCATAGGATTTGAATTTTTAATTTCACTTTGGAATTAGTTGGCATACCTGGAGTCTCATGTTACCAATACATGTAACTCCATATGAATTGCAGAAGAAGTAATTACTGGGCACATTGCGGGAGCTGTGAAGAGCACTTTTGGCTGTAATCAAAGATTGAAACAATACTAATTTCATGAACTTTAATTGTATGTTGACTTAGGAATGGGGTCCGTTCCCTGTGTGGTATTAGAAACCCAAAATATTTGGAGGAATAAAAAGAAACGTCAGAGACCTTTTTCCCCGTCTTTCTAGAACACTGGCATATTTACACAAATATTTTTGTGCAAGTGCATGTACTATGTCCGTGGTTTGGATGATCACTTCAGTGTTTTTCATTTTCATTTATAATATGTTACATTTATTGCTGTTCCACTTTTGGTTTTCTAATATTATTAAAAAGGATACCTTATTTTTGCTTTTATCTTTTGAGACTAAGCTGAATTTGCAGTTAGACCCAGAACATTTGGTAAAAGAGATATTTAGTTTCAGCACTTTATTTAATTTAAAATAGCTTTTAAGACTAACATACTTTTTGCACACTGTGTTGTACTTCTTTTTTATGTCTTATTACTTTTGCAATTCCAAAACTATTTTCTTTTTTAACTTTACCTGTGTATTTGTGTCTTACTATTATGTACTTACTACAACAAAAGGAAGAAACTGTTGCAGAAAAGAGGAAAATCCCAGGATGCAAAAAACTCCCTTACCAGACTCAGTAAGAAGCTGAGATCCCTCATAAAATCCTCCAAAGCTAGTTACGAAAATAAAATTGCCAAAGATTCCAAAGACAACCAGAAGGCATTTTATAACTATGTCAAGAATCTAAATGGCAATGCTCAGATCTGCTCTGAGCTACAACAGAATGGCATTAAATATACTGATCCCAAGGATATTGCCAATATCCTGGCAGATCGATTCAGTGCCAACTTCACTCCCCTCTCATCCCCTAAATGGCCCATCTCAATACAGGAAGATTGCCAAATTCCAGCAATAACGGCCACATAGGTAAAAAATGCACTCTCCAAAGCTAAGAATACAGCATCCATGGAAGCAGATGACATCCCAGGCTGTGTACTACATGAACTACAAAATGAACTGGCACCTCACCTAAGTGTCATGTTTAATCATGCCCTCACCTCAGGCTTCATGCCCACTGAGTGGCACACAGCTACAGTTATCCCACTCCACAAGGGGGGATCCACCTTGTATACGAGGAACTACTGCCCCATCAGTCTGATGAGCCTGATCTGCAAGGCCATGGAACATATTATCATGGAACTTATAAACAAAGACACTGGCAACCTTAAAACACTGGACTGCACCCAGTTTGGGTTCATGAAGGGCTGATCTTCTCTCCTGAATCTGGCTGACTTCTTCAAATCAATTTCCAGAGCCGTGGACGAGGGTAAGGCAGTCCAC
>NC_056743.1:1329453148-1329505368 GCF_019279795.1 Protopterus annectens
ATTCTAACCATGTGGGTTCTGTCCTTGAACCAGTTTGCAACCCATCTAGTGACATAGGGGTTTATATTTAAGCTGGTGAGCTTATCTATAATGCCCGAGTGGGGTATTGTATCGAAGGCTTTTGCGAGGTCCAGGTAGGCTGTGTGGGCCACCTTCCCCTCGTCAATGGCCTTGGTGACTGTTTCAAAGAAATCGACCAGGTTTAAGAGGCAGGATCTGCCCTTAACAAAGCTGAACTGGGTAGGATCCAGTGTCTGCAGGTCCCCAATAACTTTATTTATGAGGTCCATGATGATCCTTTCCATAGCTTTGCAGACCAAGCTAGTCAGGATTATGGGGCAATAGTTTCCAGGATCCGTTGAGGCACCACCTTTGTGGAGAGGGACCACTGTTGCTGTACGCCACTCTTTGGGTACATATCCTGTAGTAAGGCTGAGATTGAACAGTAGATTTATGTTTGGGTTTAGCTCTTCTTGGAGTTCATGTAGGACGCAGCCCGGGACACCGTCTGGTCCCATTGATGCTGTGTTTTTTGCTTTGGAGAGTGCGGCTCTTACCTGAGCATCTGAGATGTCAGGGGGGAAGCACTCTGCAGGGATAGATGTCTGCCCTTTTGGTGGGGAGGGTGGAGAGAAGTTTGCGCTGAACCTGTCACCTAGGATGTTGGCAATGTCTGTGGGTTCGGTATATTTTTTTGTCATTTTGGACTAATTCTGAGCATATCTGGGAATTCCCACCCAGGTTCCTAACATAACTAAAGAAAGCCTTGTTATTAACCTTAGTGTCCTGTGCAATTTTTCTCTCGAAGCTGGCCTTAGATGATTTTATGAGTGCCCGTAGTTTTTTGCTAATACTGTTCAGAGATGCCTTCCCTTTTTGGGATTTTGCTCTATCATGTAGTAACTTCCTCCTTATATTGTATAGTTTGTTTATGGCTGGGGTCCACCAAACAGGACATCTGCCTTTGGAGGATTGGGTCTTGGTTTTATTTGGGATTGTATGATCCATGCATTCCTGAAGGTGTTCATAGAATGCGTTTATAAAGGATTCTACGGTCTGGGCCGTATTTTCCACAGGCCCGGGGGCTTTGAAGGATTCCACCTCAGTTTCGAGGACTGTGAAATTTGCTTTAGAGAAGTTTTTCACTGGTTTTCTGGGCAGGGGGTGGGTTCAGGATGTGAATATCCAGTGAGATTAGTTTATGGTCTGATCTTACCAGTGAGGGATACACTGCTGGTCTGGAGCATAGAGTCCCCATGTTGGTGATGATCAGGTCCAGTATGTTTTCCCCTCTTGTGGGAGTGGTAACAAGTTGTTCCATAGCATTTGAGTTTATAAATTCTAGGAACCTTTGGGCTAGGGTGTTGGAGCTAGAATAATGCTCCAAGTCTATGTTTGAGTAGTTGAAGTCGCCCAATATAATGGTGTTTGGAGAGACCTTCATATTTTTCAGTGTTCTCAGGAAGGCCGAGTGAGGTTCCTGGGTTTGGGAGGGTGGTCTGTAGCAGGCTATAAACTGGAAGGCAGTTTTACCCACTGTTAGTTGCACATGGATAGCCTCTGATGCTTCGTGCTGTGCCACCAACCTGGAGGTGTGGGTATCTTTGACGAATAATGATACTCCCCTCCTTTTGTGGTTCGGTCCAAGTTTTGGGGCCAAAAAGCATGGTATGAGGTATAACCTGGTAGTGCTGGGGTGCTCTCGGGAGCCTTGACCCAGGTTTCTGTTACTGCACAGATATCGATGTTCTCCATGCTAAGGAGAGTTTCGAGTGCGTGCATCTTGAGGTTTAGACTTCTGGCGTTGAGTAGCATTACTCTTAGTTTCTTATCCCTTGTGATACCTATGGAGGTGGGTTTGTCTTTTCAGCCTTGCCTAAAAAGGCACTATGGGGGTAGCAAGAGCCTTTGCAATATCCAAAAGCCCATGGGTGACAGGTGCAAGCCGTCCCTAGCGAAGCATCGTGGCTTGTCGAGCATGTCATCCCAGGCTGACAGGCATTGGATCCCCTTTGAATGACACCAATACTTAAGCCAATTGTTGAAATTGATCATCTTGTCTTCATATTGTGGCATCATTCTTGGTGAGGGTAAGATGCTACTGAAGGTCAGGGTCATACCGGCCTGGGCTACACGCTCAGAGAGCTCCTCTATGTCTCTTTTCATGTAGTCCAGGGAGGTACGTCTCAGGTCATTCACACCAGCATGGACAATGACGGAGTCATATTTGTACTTGCCTTGGAGTGACCTGAGTGCTTGTGTTATGTGGCGGATCCTAGCACCCGACAGGCAGCTCACCGTGACCTTCTCCTTGTTCAGCCTAGTGAGCAGGACGTCAGTGTGCCTGATGATAGAGTCACCTATTACAAGTGTATCAGGTGTGTTGTTTAGCCTTAAGGTCCGTGACTGTTCAGCACATTGGCTTTGTGAGCTATGTGTTGCACGTGTTTTGTTTTGGGGTAGCGGTTGCTTGAGTGTCTGCTTTGGAGGTCTCTGCTGCTTAGGTAGATTTTTATTTAGAGCCTCTGAGTATGTTTTTGTGTGTTTATATGTTTGGTTTGCTGTCGTGGTAGGTCTATGTGAGACTGGAATTGTAGTGAGTGTGGTTTCTTCTCCTCCTGACTGGTTACCCCAGTACTGAGTTGAGAGAGCTTAGCCTCCAGTTTGGCTATATGGTTGCATCTCTCACATGTGTTGGAATTTGTTGGGAGGAGGACAGGGTTGTCTGTGTACATGAGGCAGTTGTAACATTGCCTCAAGATTCCCAGATTCACCAGCTGGACCAGAGAGGAGATTGACAACTGACCTTTGGACATGCTAGAATAGTATTGGGAATTCCTTTATAATTGAAAAAAGGGCCAATGGGGAACAAGGTACTCAAGGGGAGTTTGTGAGGGTGTAGTGCTTTTAATTTTTTAGTGCTGACTTATATAATTGCTTTAGTGAGCAAGTGCCAGGTAACTTAAATGCAATGTGTTACAGGTAACTTATATGCAAAAACGACAAACAGTAACTTTCTTTCAAGTGAAACAAGGAAATAAGTACAGTAGGCAATGCAGATATCACTAGGGATCCACAGAAGTGCTGAAAAGCCACGTGGAGACATGCGTGAATGGGCGTACCTTCGTTGAAAGTTGTGCTTGTTTCACTTGAAAGAAAGTTACTATTTGTCATTTTTGCATTTAAGTTACCTGTAACACATTGCATTTAAATAACCTGGCACTTGCTCACTAAAGCAATTATATAAGTCAGCACTAAAAAATTAAAAGCACTACACCCTCTGCCCTACCTCGCTTTGTCACTATCTTTTTTTTCTCTCTCCATTTACGTTAGCATTTTTCTACAACATCTGCAACAGCTGTGACAGTTGTGTAGCCTAGATCTCTAGTCCATCACCAGTCCCAGTCTTCCTTTGCATTCACTCCAACTGGATGCAGGCCTGCTTCATGGCTGAATGCAGCAGTGTGCAGGCAAGAGCCCCCACCAACACCACCACCATCACCACCAGTCCCTTCTGATAATGACTTAATATATGGCATTTCCATTTATCCATCCAGTGACACTTCTAAAGGCAAGCATTGCATCATCCTCCTAATTTTGCCATTGCAATAGGGTGTACATGTTGTAATAAGCTTTCTTTATAAACAAATTGTGTGTGTTCTGTTGTATCTGATTACAGCCACTATGTAGCACAGTATGAGGTTGTTGTTGTGTCTTTCGGCTTTTCACGGTTAGGGGTCACCACAGCGGAACTCCGGTCTGCTAATGATTGGCAGTAGATTTTTACATACCAAGTTGCCAGCTCTGATGCACAACTTTCAATGAAGGTACGCCCATTCACGCATGTCTCCACGCAGAAGACGCTCTAACTCAGAATCGAACTGGACAGCGTCTTACTGTGAGGCGACAACGCTACCGCACCACCACAGTCTAGCAGAGTTTAAAGATACATAAGAAGTGTGGTTATAGCTCTGGTCAGGTATTGTGATACACAACTAGAGGGTGTGAAGACATGAAGGAGAAGTTTCATTAACTAGGATGCATAAGCATAGCAAGGCAGTAATCCAGCTACAATTTAGTTAGCGGCCATGGGCCACTCTTTATAGATGCAGTGTTGCCTCCTGCTGTAATATACAATGCAAACCTAGACTGAAATCGGACTTTTTTTACTTTTTGTGAAGAAAAATACTCTTTTGAGATGTATACTTGAAGAAAGAGGCACTGTAGTCAAGCTGACGAAGGAGTACACCCTGCTTATTGTCTCTTATATCACAGGTTTAGAGAAAATAGTTAATTCTTTGGTAGATTTTGAGTTGGAAGCAAATTCTGTCAGTTACTGAAGAGGTGTGCTCAGTGACAAAAAATGATGGAATCAGACACTATGTTATTTACATATGAGCACAGATCCAATAATTTCCCAGAATGCAGTTTGGTATTTAATTTGTACATATTTTAAGTCTTCTTGTTGAAGAGAATTGACTTGATATTTTATTGAAATTGACTTTTTTAAGTTCTTGAGTAAAATAATGTAGATGACAATGCTCATCAGTGTGCAATGCACATTGCAAATGTGTTTAGTGGCAGGTCATGGATAAAGACTAAGAAAGGGGAGCACAGAGTACTAGGACTTGAAGGAACATAAAAGGTCTGAGTGGTAAGATTAGCTATGCCTCATATACCAGAACTAAAAGTTCTCTGCCTTGCAATAAACTACTAAATCCATCTCAAAATATCTAGGTAGAGAGATAGGGATACCACTTTATTTAGTAATGGCTGGGTGAAACTACATGATGTGGACAATAAAAACAGCAGAGCAGAAAGGTACATCTGTCCTGAGGGTGGAAGAAATGATATGATCATCATCTGTTTTCCCCTTTTCTACATTGGGTAAGGTGTCACCATCTCTCTATTCAATGCTTTTCTCCTACTTTCTTTGACAGTCATGCCTGAATGTTCCAGAATTTCTCTCATACAATGCATCCATCTGTTTGCTATATGCCCTCATTTCCTTTTGCCCTCTTCCTGTCTGTCTCAAATCTTCTTTAACAGATTGTTTTCTGCTTTTCTGCATATGTGCCCAAACCAGAGTAATCTGTTCTCTTTGACCTTTGCTGCAAATGGAACCATTTTGGCATTTTCTCTGATGTCTTCACATCTTCATATGTCCCACAGTGTGCATCCTACCACCCATCTCAAGCACTTCATCTCCATCACCTATAGCTTCTTCAACTGCCCTGTCTTTATTGCAAAAGTTCCTGTACTATACAGTTGTTCTGGTCACACCACTGTTTTGTACACCTTACTTTTCATCTTCTTGGACATTGTTCTGTCTTACACTACCCTGGCTAATCTGTCCCAGGTGGCTGCAGTCCCTCTGATTCTAGCTTTGACCTCCTCATTCAAACTTCACTTCTCCTCCAACACCCCTCCCAGTTACCTGAAGCTGTTAAACTGTTCCACTATTTTCCCTTCTATCTAAATTATCAGCTTCTTCTAATTTCCCACATTTGTTGCTATTACAGCCTGCATTATCTGTACTCAGTCTCTTCCCATATGCCTTTAGTTTCACATTCAATTCATCTGCCCTGTGCTGAAGTTCTTGTTCAGAGTCTGCCTATAATGACACATTGTCTGCATGCAGTAATTTTATTGATTTGTCCCCTCCTTCTCATTTGCTGTTGTAGTCCATCACCATGGAACCCCTCTATGAGACTGAGCACTGTTCATTTATAAGTCATTGGTGCTTGTTCACAGCCTGCAGTAATTCTATCAGTGTTTTTGGGACTTCAAAACACCTCAGGACTGCCCAAATCAGCTTTCTTGGGACCTCAGTTTATGCTTTCTCCAAGTCTAGGAATGCCCAGTTGGACTCTTTCCTCTTCTCTAGTTTCTTCTAATTTGTCTGTCTCGCTGCAAACATAGATTTGATTAGGCCACATCCCAACCTGAATCTGAACTTCTTCTCTCCCATCTTACTTTCTACTATTCTGTATATTCATTTATCAGTCACCGTCTCTGGGACTTTCATGCGATGTGACAGGAGTTTGATACCTCTGTACTGCCCATAGTTCACCTACTGTGATCTCATCTGAGCCTGCTGCCTTCCCTGACTTCATTTTCTTTAGTGCTGTTCTTAGGGTAGACTCCTCTGCTTTCATTGTAGGCTGTGTTTGGGGCAGTACAGCTTCTGTAGGGTTTTCTTCATTCAGAAGCTGCTGAAAGTATTCCATCTATCTGCCTTTGATATCCTGTAGGCTGGTATTGACATCCTTTACAAAGGGTGTCTGACTATCTTTTTTATCTTTCTTCTTTTATCTTGCAAGCTAATAAGAGTGTCTTTGTGTCATCTTACTGGATCACTTTCCAGAAGTTGGCAGAGTGCCTCTTATGCCTTGTTCATTTCTACTGCAACTCCTCCCTTAGCCTCTTCGTTAGCCAACCAATATTTCTTCTTAGCTTGGTCCATCTGGTCTATCTCTTACTTTTTCCTGCACTTCTTTCTTTTGATGACTTCCTGGACTTTTAAATTCCACCACCATCTTTCCTTACATACCTTATTTCCAAAGTGGCTCAGCCACATACCTTTTCTGCAGTCCTCACACATACTGTTTTGAGGTGCTGCCATCCTTCATCTCCACCTATTTCTACTTCTTCTCCTTCTTCTTCCTGAGGTGGTAGAGCCTAAAGTACTTTCTTGCACACTTGTGCTTTCCCTTGCCAGTCAACTTCTAGGACTGTAGCCTAGTCACTGTTGATCTTTGAACCTTCTCTGACCACAGCTTGCAGTTGATTGTGGCAACCAGTGGTTGTTTTACTAGGGATGACTTTGCAATCCTAATCAAAGCATAGGTGCACTAGCAAAAAACAACCAAACTGAAAAGTGCACCAGTGTGTAGGAAAATGCCAACCACCAACGCCAGGAATAAATATAAAAAGATAGTTTATTCAAAGCCAAAATGGCCACAAGGCACAGTGGTGGATAAAATCAAATAAATTGAAACAAGTAGGTTAAAAACCAAACGGTTTTCATCCCACTAACAAATGAGTTGTGACTTCATCAGAACTAATCCTAATCTACATATTCAGCCTATTTATTAACTCCTCACCAATTGCATGACAAATAAAATTACAATTGATTGATATACATTCAACAGCAGTGTACAATAATTAATTAATAAAACTGACCATAAAATAATAATTGTGCTCCAAGACACTACATATCAAAATATTTATTAATAACATTCACAGAATTTTATACTTTTCATTTTTGGAGGATTAGTAGAAGTTATTATGATATTTTATTTGTGATTATATTACTTTTCTTTATAATTACTAACATATTTATTATTATTATTATTATTACATTTCAACATTATTTTAAAAGTTAGTGGTCTTTTATAAATTATAACATTCTTTGAATGCTATTACAGTGATTGGTGAGAAGGACTCAAGCTTATGGTGCTTTGTAAAAGTATATACAGAGGACCAGATAGCAGCTTCCAGAATACTTCTAGAATCCAACCCTTTCCAAAAAGCCATAGATGAAACCAAGGCCCTGCCTATAATAGATTTGTCATGGTGAGTATAACAAAAGTTTATATCCTTAGACAAGTATTTGGAAATAATCTGTTTTGACACAGGGTGGCCTTTTTTACCTTATCAAGAAATGAACAAATGATCTGAAGATCTGAAAAGATTTAGTTCTGGAAAGATAGTACCTGAGTTGTCTGTGAACATCCATGGTATGGAGTATCCATTTGCATTCATTTTTAGGCTGAAGAAAGAAAATGGAGAGATGGATAGTTTGTCTTAAAGTACACTTGGATACCACTTTAGGCATAATAGAAGGATTAGTTCTGAAAGAAGCCCTGTTCCTATGGAAACTGAGGTAGGGTTGACTCACCATAAAAGCTTGCAACTCAGATACCCTTCCTGCAGAGGTCAGAGCAATCAGTAAAATAATCTTCCATGTTAAGAACCCCATGTCAGCCAGATTAGCTGGTTCAAATGGAGCAAGTGTTAGCTTCGCTAATAAAAAATTAAGAACCCAGAGAGCAGCCACTAGTTTACTTGGAGGCCTCTTCTGCTGCACCCATTTCAAGAACATTTTGACATGAGACTGCCTTGAAAGATTCGTGGGCAGACATGCTGACATGGCCAATAAATGAACCTTGATATAGGAATAAGAAAGGCTGTAAGATAGTAATTCACACTATTGTATAACTAGAGAGCAACTAGCCCTGAATGGGTGCTGGTTATGTTGTTGGCACTGACTAAAAAACCTTTTACATTTGTTAATATATGATTTTCTAGTAGCAGGCTTTCCTGCCTCCATTAGTACCTGATCCATGTCCTCGGTAAAGAGATGCCTAAAAGGAATTAAGACCCAACATCAAGGCAGTCAGTTGAAGTGGATTGGTGTTGGTGTGTATCGAACAGCCCTTTTCTTGTGTGAGTAGATCTATTCTATAAAGAAGCTTGTGGTAATTGCCTTTGGTCATTTCCAAAAGAAAAAAGAACCTTGATTGCCTGAGCCATAAGGGAGTCACCTCAATAATCTTGTGTGATTTCTTCTGAATCATGAGAAGCACCCATGATATTAGTGGATAGGTTGGGAAGGCATACAAGAACATTCCTGTCCAAAGAAAAGAAAAGGCATCTGTCTTCCAGGCCTTCTTGCATGGAGCCCTGGAACAGAATTTTGTCATAGAGGAATCATGACCATGGAAATGATTTTTCTGAACTATTAACCTAGACATATAAGGCCCTGCTGTCTCTAATCATGGTGGCTGCCAAAAAAAAAGCAGTTAATAGAAAATGGAAATCAAAATCTAAACCAACTATATTAGAAGTAGTAAATATAGTAACAGAGATAAAACAACTGGAAATGAAATCTTTCGAAAAAAGCAAGAGCAACCTACATAGGAAAAAAGGGAATTGTGGAAACAATGCATACAGGAGAGGAATGAGGTTTAAAAGAAGGCAAAACTTACATGAGCTATGTAATGTATGACTGAAAATAATTTGGTAGATTATAAGTGATGTATAATGTGTGCAACTGGGAGTGTGTCAGTATAGTTTGTGATGTAAAATGTTTGCAACTAGAATTGTGTTGGTGTGGTTTGTTTTCATTTATATAAACATATGATTGCTTGTGTTTAAGTGATAGTTTAATAAATATGTTTCATGTTTAAAAAAGGGGCAGGAATTGAATAATGTATGTAATGTTCCTTAGGTTATATGTTATATAGCAATATATGCAAAGCATAATGTTTGTTGATATTGACTTGTTAATACAGTTTGATTACTTTTATATCAATGTAAATGTCCCTATGTCACAAGTGATAATTCAATAAAGGTGTTTAACAAAAAATAAATAAATAAAAGAGGTCTACTTGAGGAACTCCTGACAGGTGGATTAAATCTTGGAAGACACCCGATCTAGTTTCTATTTGAGAGGCATTGCCCTCATCCTGCTCAGCTTGTCTGCCACACAGTTTTGCTCTGATGGAATGTAGAATGTCTGTAGAGTGAGATTGTTCTGAGAAGCTATATACCAAGCTAACATGGCTAGTCTGCAAAGAGGGATATGACTTGGTTTCCCCTTACTTGTTGATGTACCACATGACTGGGGCATTGTTTGTAATCACTTGAAGAGGTCCCGGGGATCAAAGATGGTTCAGAGAGTTGAGTGTCTTAATCAGAGCAAGCATCTCCTTGATATTTATGTGCTTGCATCTGTCCTTAATGTTCCATACCTCCTGCACTTTTATCCCTTCTGAAAATCCAAGCAAAGTCTGAAGCATCTGTGGTAACTGATTACTTTGGAGCAGGTAGGGAGAAAGGGAAAACTGGATTTAAGGGTATCTATTGTCTCCACCAAAAATATTCTCATTGGACAAAACTCAGTACTTGAATCTGAAAAGATAAAGGGTGCTGATTCTGGAAACAAAGAGATTTCAGATGCCACTGTATCTTTCTCATGTGGAGTCTTACAACGGTATCATGAAAATCATATAAGCCATGAGACCCAAAGTCCTGAGGTAATCAAAGTCTGAATAGAAAATCTTAGAAATAGATCTAAATAAAGATCTGCTTTTTCTTGTGGCAAAAAATTCTTTGAACTGATGTGTCAAGCTGACACCCCAGGAATGCAATCCTGTGTGAGGGAGTCAAGAAAGACTTTTGAATGCTCTCTTGGAATCCCAGCTTGTGCAAGAAATCTCTCACTCAAGAAAGAGATTCCTAACATTTTCAGACAGACATTCCTAAGCTAAACAAGTCATCTAAATATGAAAAAAATGTGGATACCCTGTAGCCTGCAATGAGTTATAATTGCTGCTAGACACTTTGTGAACTTTCCTGGAGCAGTGGATAGCCAAAAGCAGAAAAGCAGAAACTGATAATGTGATCCAGATGCTCAAAACCTTAAGAAATGCCTGAAGTCTGGTTGACTACAGATGTGATGATTAAGTCTAGTGTTACCAGGAAATTTAAAAGAGGAAGAAGAGGTAACAAGTTGTGAAGTGACATCATTTTGAATGCGGGCACTATCACAAATTGGTTTAGGAAGGAAAGATCCAGAACTGGTCTCCAAGCATTTGCTTTCTTTGGCACTAGGAACATTCTTGAATAAAACCCCTTCCCCACGTGGGAAGGAGGAACTGGTTCTGTCACTCTATGGGACAGCAAGTGATGAAGAACAGGTGGAAATAAAACAGTCTTATCTGCAGGATGAGGAATGCTCCCCCCTGTAAAGAAGAAATTTCCTCCCACTACCATCTGTAACCCTGATTAATGATTTTTCAGAACCTGTTTATCTGAAACAATCTATTGCCAAAGAGAAGAATGGAGATTCAGACTTTCTGGAAGATAAAATGTGCCAGATGGGAGGGGGTTACAAGGTTTCTTGAATAGCCATTCAGACTTGGACTGTCCTTGGTTTTGTGAGGTTTGAGACTTCTTTTTGGAACATACTTGCCACTTCTTAAATGTCTGCTTATCTGAATTTTGTTGCAACTGTTTATTCTGTTTTTTTTTTTGCCAAAATTGGATGAGGAGAAAAAAATCTCTTGGGCAGTTTGGAAAAGAAGGTCTCAATTTTTTAAAGATTCTCTGGGTCAGCTTGCCACTTTCATCACACTTTTTCATCACCTGTGCAGCAGAGAGGCCAAACACTAAATCTATATCCAAGGGAGAATTTAAAATCTCATTTTTTACATAATCTCAGAGATTATGAGAATGAATGCAGCCTAGCAAATCTCCTTAAAACAGTACTATTGGCCATAGCCCTGTAAGAAGTACCAACGGAGTCATACACATATTGCAAACAATGAGTAGTGACCTGAGCAATAGAAGAAACTTAAGTTATTTAAAGCAGATTTTTCTCCACAAGAAGAAAATGTAGATAAAACATCCCTTGTACTATCACAATGTGTCAGAACAAACTTTAACATACAAACCTGACAATTTAAAATTCTGAAAATCAAAGCGGCAGAGGTATACACTTTTTTTCCAAGTCTGTTAATAATTTTCCCATTCTTACTAGAAAAGGATTGGAATTAACAAAGTGCTTAGCAGCAGTGGAGCCAGCTAAGGCTATAGCTCCTGTGTCAGTTTTGGGAATAGTGTATACAAATTTAAAAGACTGAGGAACTTTATACATTCTATCTTCCTTTTTTTAAGGATAGCTGGCTGACTATCAGGAAAACTGCAATTACTAAGACACATCCTCAAAGGCAGACAAGGCAGGAGGAATGAGTATTGGTTCTGGAAATTCCTTTTCTAAAAATTCACAATATTTTCTGAAGGCCTAAGAAACCTCAGTGTTCTCCCTCTGAAAACACTGAGATATTCTAGCAATAGTCTCAGAGAAAGAGAAATATTCAGAGTCAGGATCAGAAACTCAGCTCTCCTCTGAGTCTGAATCAGAAATCTGAGGACAAAACCCTGTCTCTATCCTTTCATCTTTGTGCTCAGATACAAAATATGAAATTTCTTCAGGAATAGAGACATCTTTTTTTCTTTTCCCAGAATCTACTCTACAAGAAGGATCAATAGCCTGAATGAAACCCTGAGCCAACCTCATGAAGCTACCCCTATCCAAAGAAAGTTGAGGAAGATTAGATACATGCCTGGTTTCCTGTTTCTTTTTGACAAGAAAAATGGGGGCAACCATGTTACTAATAGCAGCCCTGCTTCTCCAGGGATGGGTAAAGCATTCTGACACAACAGGGAAACCTTCCCACTGATCCTTCTTCTAGGAGTGGCAAGAGTGTCTCTCCCTTGCCCATTGATGGGACTCCAAGAGCCACAGAGGATGTGGCTAACTCCCAGACCATAGTTTCTGTAGGTGCTACACCAGAGAGGTCTGGAGTAAAAGATGAGTGGTCTGAGATACAAAAATTGGCCACAGCAGAGTCACCCACCTGTGGCTGAAGCAAATGGTTAGCCTGCTGTGACAACAAAGGTTGTTTGTTTAACTTTTTCTTTTTGTGGGTGGAAGAAGGTCTGACCATTGGACCAGCAATCTGTTCCATGTTGCCTCTTTCCTGGAGAAGACAAACAGAAAATGCCAGTAGAATTACCAGTCTGCAAACATTAAATTTTTTTGACAGAAAAAAACATAATGAAGAGCACTGTTAAACACTATGGCAGCCCCACAATGGAAAACAATAGACACACTTTCTCCACAGAAAATATATTATCAGATAGTTGTCATTACTTTTAAACCAAAAAAAAAAGTGCACACTTAAAAGTATGTTATAGTTTCAAGACAGTCTGCTAAAACCCAACACTCCTACTTGCAAAATAACTTTCCTGAAGAGGAAAGTACTAAAATGTCAGTATATATAAGAAAATGGAAGCTTTTTCACCAAAGAACTTATCTTCCCAGCAAAGGAAAGCAACCAGCTGACTGTTGCTCCTTGAAAGCCTCAAAGGAGCATATTCTTTCAGTGGCAGTAAAGCTCTGAAGAATATTGTGCCCAAATGTGTCTTTTAGTCAGCTCAGCTCAAGCTGCTTGACAGTTTGTACTCATGGAAGGTGCTTTGAAGCTTTTCAACTGGCCAGCTGTTAAATCCTTGGCAGGTTGTTTTTTTCAATAAACCTCTTTATTAAATTATTGCTTATGACATAGGCAATCTTACATTTATATAAATGAAAAACAAAATTGACACCACTTTAGTTACAAACATTATAAATCACAGACACCATTGAAACAACTGTAGTTGCAAACATTATGCATCACTTATGATCTATCCAATCATTGTCAGTTAAGCATTATATGACTCATTCAAATCCTACCTCTTAAATCTCATTCCTTCTCTGTGTCTATTGTTCTCACAATTCCCATTTTTTGAGGCAGGCAGGCTTTTGAAAGGATGTGAGAATTAGTTTATTTTAAGCAAGAAACATTAGAAAAGATTGCATAATATTTCTAAATGACAAATAGGTCTGTAATCTGGTTTAATTAAGACGATATATAATAAAAGGACGTAAGAGTTCTCTGGTACTCACTGACTTCACTCAGTATAAAATGATGTTTGTTAGCTGATGATCTATTTTACAAAGAAGCAAACAAAAGAGATATAGATAAAACATACAAGGATATATGTATGCAGCTAAATGAACTGTTAATGAATGGACTATTTCTATTGCCCTTGTTTAACATTTTATCATACCTTTTACTAGAATCAATTTCATTTTTGAGATATCAAAGATCTATACTTGAATTTCTGACTCCCTTATTACATCCATAGTAGTAGCAGCAGGATTGACATTTGAACCAGTACATTTTCATTAATACGAAATCAAGTTAACAGTTAAGAAATCTATATCCTTCCTGAAGGACTCATTTCACTGAAACGTGACTGGTAGCCTCAGAACACCCATGACCATGCATTATTTACACAATAACACATACCCTGTCAAGCAGTAATGCTTGCTTAAAATCAGTTCAACACAAATAAAATTACATTGGCACATATTCTGCCTTATTGAGTAACATGTAATTTAAGATAGCAGTCCATTTTATAGAAAGCAATGTATAAAACTAATTTTTACTACTAGAACCTCATGACCTAGATTCTGAATAGTTCAGTAATATTTTACGGAACAGTGAATATTTTAAAGTGATAAGATTCATCTGCATGGGGAATGGTTGGACATATACAGTATTAAGTAACATTTTCTTGATTTTGAAGATAAGCTTTATCAACAGCTGAAAGACATAGCAGAGGATGTTATAATGATGCCCAATTATGCCAACTTAGTGATGTGTTTCTACAAAACTGTGTTTAGTTATGACCTATGTGCAATATTTTATTAGATGTCATATGAATAAAGAGTTTGATTAAATCAAAAGGATTTGTTTTTATCCTAACATTTAACTGGTTTATAAAGTTACACGTGACCTTGCACTAATAGCATTATATGCCTGCATAATGAATGTATCCCCAGTCTGAAGAAAACTCTTAAAATTTGTGCATTAGAAAAAAAAACAAGTGCTATGGATATTCTCTGTTTTATAATACACACAGTCAAAAGGTTTATCATTCCATCTATATTTCTGGTTCTTTATAAGTGTTTGTTTCAGTTGTAGTTAATTATTTGCAATTTACAAACATACAATTTACAATGACTAAAAAGCTAAAGTTATAGTCAGAAACACTGTTTATAAGCAAGAGCATTTATTTCCCATGAAGACATCCATCTTCCACTTAAATATTTTGAATATGAGGTTGACTGAGAAAAGCATTCCAACTTACCCTAGTCATTACCACTATCTAAATTGTCATTTTAGAAGTTCTTATTTTAAATGATACCAACATCAACCCATTGCCACTAAGGCCAGTGACCCATATTCATGAATATCTTATACCAAAAGTTAGAAGTTTTTCATCTGCGATAAAGACAAATATGGTTGACTGCAAATGAGTGACATTGTATCTCTGATAATTTCAGAGCTATGGTTGCTTCCAGCCTTCTTCTGCTATGTTAGAGTATATCTCTCAAGGAGATATGCAAATAACCTTCTGGTTGCATAGATGAATCCCCCACATGGTTAGTGAAATTGGTGGGAGATAGAGTGTAAGTGAATTGCACACCAAAATATGTCACAATAAAAGAAGACTTCATTTCTGTAGCAGTCACTGACTCCAGTCATCTAGAAGATATATCCATATCTTACAGAATATCCTGGGATGATGATATGCAGTGCCATGTTACCTCCCACCTGTCTGCTGGACTATATGTTATATCAGGACTGCATCAGTGAATGCAGCATTTAAATCATATACACCATACAAAGAGATCTGGTAGAATGCAAATCACTTACATAAACTTGCTTTCCTTATGAATTCATAGAAGAGGTTGTTTAAATGCTCTTTATAATGATAACTACATTATGTCAAGCATCATATACTTTAATGTATTGAAAAAACACTACATGGGACAGCTGACAGTGGTTCTCATCCATGTAACATAGCCTTCCAAACCCTTAAAATAAATTCTTTACCAATTGCAGCACTCACCAGTTTCTCTAAAATCTTTGTCAAGTCACTCTCATGTAATGTTATTACTGCCAGATTTCTTCACATCCTGCATATTACAAGTACAATACATTTAACTTCAGCGGTATTTGCTCATAAGAGAGTCTTCTTTCCTCTGATGGACTAGATGACTCTTCATTATCCAACCTGCAGTTTAACAACATCCATTCTATATCTAAATGAAAAGACAAGAGCTACATACTAACTTTTACATCAGCATAATACTGTATGAAGGATTAACACCACTCCATCTTAAGCCTACAGGATTTATTAATTAGCTGGATAAATAAAATATTGAGATCCTTTTCCACTTCCTGATCATTACGTTGACACTGCAAGACCATTTATTTTATTTATTCTTTGTTAAGCGTGTACAAGGACTAGTCATAAGACATTTTTTTAGCCATTACCCTGGTGTAGTAATACAGTACAATCCATGTAATGCAGTACAGTAAATCCAGTGATGCATCCAATAAACTAGGTGTTTAGTCCCAAAATACTTCATGCAATTTTTTAATGATCGTATTTAACTTGCTTTTATTTTCTCATTTGTTCAGTTGGTCTGACATTTCCTGAAGTTCTACTTCAGTGCTACTCATATGTATTTTGCAGGTTATGTGCATTTCCAGACATGTTCAACCTCTTAAATTAAATAAAAAAATACAATAGAAAATTAGAATGCTTTAGGCTTCAGATGTGAACATTAGGGTATGATACTGTTAGGCTCCTTCCACTCACAATGGTAGTATTTAAGTTTGCCTCATCTTCCTCATCACCAGCTTTTAATTAGCTGACTAAACAGGGTTTGATGAAAACTATTTGTTTTTTGACAGTACAATTGCCAAGTCCAATTGTTCAGCCCCTTTTCTGAGATGCAGACATACAGCACCTATAACCAAACAAAACTAATTTATAGGTATCATGATAACCAATTACTGTTAATCTTATATTTGTTTTATGCTTCCTGCAGCTGTGTACCATCCTCTCTACCTTCCCTAGCATCTAGCTAACTTACCCTTGCAAATTAAGGTCCCACGGGTGGGAAAGTCCTTATTATAAGCAGTCAAAGTGCTTGGAGAGGAAATCAAGGCATCCTGGTACAGCCTCACCCTCACAGCTGAAGATGGCTGTTTTTGGAATTCCCTACCCAGTGTCCTGCTTAGTTTCCAATGTGTAACACATATGCATATGCCTCTGGACAAGTGTTCCTTGTCTCTACCAATGGTTGCTTGACTTTGATGTAAAGTATGCTCCTCACCAGGTATATGTGAGTTGGCAAAATGCTACCACATCCCACCCCCTGGACTAATCTTCAGTGACTGGGTTGAGGAATCAAATGCTTACAGTCAGGGCACCAATCCTTATTTTGTTTTGAATGCATGCAGATATAGATCCACAAAACCTTTCTTCCTAACAGCTTAAAGATTTTTTTCCACCGATTCAGTCCTTCACATTTTCTCAGTCCACAAATAGATATATAGATATGCGGGTATATAGGCAGAAAATAGATCTCTAAGTCAACTATATATATATATATATATATATATATATATATATATATATATATACGGATTCACTTTATAATCTTGAAATACTGAAACATCAAATTTCAGTTTATCAAGTCTATAAAGTCGAATCTGCAGAATACCGAAACCCTAAAACCACGAAAGTAAAAATCGCGAAGTTAAACACACCATACACCGCACTACCTACACTACAAAAAAAAAAAAAAAAAAAAAAACACATGCACACACAAACATAAAAGCACAAATTAACAAACATACACTAAAAATAAGCAAGGGAGCAAGCCCCCCTGCACCCCCCATGGGAGGGGGCTGCGAGCCCCCCACACCCACACTACTTATATATTCTAACTCTGAGATCGCACCAAACAGAAAAAGACAGCAAACTCACAACCAGGCATTCTACAGTCCCTCACACACACACATCACGTATATACAAACACCACCACCACATTCAACAGTTAAACACTCATACTTTGACCTGCCTACCATAACCCACATGTACAACTTCCAAACACACTCACATACACTCAAACACCTACCCAAAACCCTTACAAAATAGTCACTTACCTTAAATTCCACCTAAATCCACACACTAAACCGGACATCGTCCTCACAATACATTCAACATCAAGTACCGTTAAACCATAACTGCTAATTCGACATATCCAGATTTGCGGTTATGTACTTTCGCTATTCTGAACATTCGACTTTATGGTCTCAAAATACTGAAATTTGATATTTGATATTTATATATATATAACATACACATACACATGCAGGCACTGCATCCATTTTTTCCATAGACAGGGAACCATTCAAGTTTGTAGTAAATAACTTGCAGTCCTCATTAACAGATCAGAACCTCAAACTGTATATTCTTCCTGAGGTCAGGAAGTTCTTCCCCTGCTCTTCTACTATACTGTGCTTTAGACAACATATTCTTTTACTTTCATCCTTTCAATGAACACTTTTTTTTTGTTTTTTATGTATATTTATGTATATGTTGCTTTGAATATTTTCTGTAAACCAGTTGTTGATTGTTTACTTATTTTTGTAAATTATAATCTGTAGAACATGTGGAGCTTTTCTCCCTGGGCCTCGGCTGAAAAGGGGCTATTTAGCTCAGTTGGACAAACCCAGTCAGCAAATGTAAAATAAAAACAATAAATAATTACATTTTCATGAATTTAACATGAAATGTCTTTTGAGATGACATTCATATCCTCTTACATCTTGGGCACACTTCTCAACTCTACCTCCTTCCATTTACCCCCGAACAATTGGTGGGTAATATCATGCTCCCTTTTCTCTTATGTCTTATGATGTAGACACACCACCTTTTTGCACTTCTCCTCATGCCCTAATTTTTCCATATCCCACAATACTGAATGCGTACATTTTTAAGCTTTGTCTCTTCAGGTATCCTGACTGAGTGACTGTACCTGTGATCACGCAGTCAGGCTAACCTACATTTGTTCCATATTTATTTTTTTAGTGTACAATGACCTATTTAGCAGAATTACCAGTACTGAAAAGTATGAACCTTGGAGGGGTATATTTTGAAAGACAGTATACCTTGATGAACAAGATGATGCACGGTTCTAAAAAAATCCTAGCTGCAACTCTGGATATGGTTCTGCATTACATGCACACTACAAGCCTAGGTCTCTTTTTTTTGCCTGTGGTGTCCATAACTGCGCAATGTACACTGACATAATATAGCCCTATTAATGTCCTGAATAATGAAAGGTTGATGCCATCATTTCTTTAATCCATTACCATACCTTTATTGGCCTCTGCCACTACCTTTTCAAAGTGAGCAGCAAACTTTAACCAAAATATAACTATTGCCCCTCACCAAATCCTTTTCGTACATTATTTGCTAGTGGCCATCCCACCAAATCTCTCAACTTTCCCTGTTTTTGGAGGTATGTCCCTATTTTCAGGCTTAATTTATGCCTTTACACAATTTCTTGACCCCCCCCCCCAATCCCAAATGATTTTTGAATCTGTCTAGTACGCAAAAAACTACATTAAATGACTAGCACACCAGTGACCCCAATAATTTAAATAAACAGGACACACATTTTACATCACGCTTTTTCAGAATCAAAAATAAAAGATCTTGTGTGGTAGAATTTTTCAATACAGTTCATTAAAGTCTATAGATTTTATATTATCTTTTTGATAATATGTGTATATGTTTTTCATCATTGTTGTCACTCTCTGTTTTTTAAATGTGTTTCTGAGTAGTATCCCACATTCCTACTGGAAGGGGGAAGAGTTATTTAATACTTGGTATTCCAATTTTATGGTAATTAGATGTCCAGATTTTAAGCTGGATGTTCCTACTTTTCAAGGGTCTTGGTTCCTATTTTCAATGTCTGCAGGTTGAAAGGTATGCAAAGTAAGGTGAACAATACAGTAGTGTGACCAGAGCTGTTGTACAGCACAGAAACCTGGACAGTGACGTCAGACCAGCTGAGGAAGCTTGAGTTGACATTCTCATTAGGTACGCATGAATGTTCATCTCTAAGATTAATCCTTAATATACTGATGAAAAATTACAGCAGTAATTCTGTAATGCAAACAGTTGTGAATAGCCCTTCAGTTCTTGTAGACTGAGATGCATTGTAGGATATACATACTCTGTGAGACAAATGAAATAATTATGATATCAGAGCAGAAGCCAAAGTACTATCAGTTACAGAGAAGGCCAAGGAAAATAGGCTACAATGGTTCAGTCTCATGTAGGAAAGCATCTGCTTTGGTAAACTGATAAGGGAGAGACAGAAAGATGTTAAAAGGAGATGAAAATCTCCATCTAAGAGAGGAATGGATTACATGAGAGAAATATAATGCAAGATCTTTTACCATGGGCATATACTCCAACATTAAATCAGCAATAAATCACATAGTGACATGATCACAGTGCAGTCACCATAATCACTGGAAAATAAAAACACTTGAGAAGACTATGAAATAGGGATGGATTACTGCCAAAATGAAAAAGGATCTTGGTATAATTATATACCAGAAATATAGGGGTTAATGTCAGGCAGCAATAAGGAAAGTTATGTAGAATTCTGTGATTCCCAGGGAGGAGACATAGACAATTAAAATCAATTAAACTATTTTTCTCCTTAAAAACAGCTGGTCTGACTTATGGAGTATTGTGCATGATTTTGAGGGTTTATATTTCTATTAAGATAATGAATGAATACAAACTAAGGAAAGGAGCGCAACAAAATCACTGAGGGTCCATGAGAGAAGCACGAAGCAAGATTAAAAGAAAATATAAATTAACAAAACCACTGGTTATTTTCAGAAAATCATTTCAACAATAAATCACCACTCTATGTTTTATACCTAATTATATTCTTTGCTTCTGTCACTCATGGTATATTTTACATTGAGCCACTTCTCTCAAACTTGATACCTTCCTCCAAAAATGTATACTTAGAAATATCACCACTGTGACACTTCATTAAAATAAATGCAGGAGTACCTTAACCCGAAACACAGATACTGAAAAGTATTTATAAATAAATGTGTAATAGATTAATTCAACTGCATCTGTTACAAAGGTTTATATAATACACATCTTGCTACATTAAAAAGACTTATTCAAACACTTTAGGGATTTTATCCTTACCAATGAGTTCAAACATTAACAGAGCTATAGAAAGTACTCGGTGCTTAAATATCCTCAGGTTAAAAAGTAGAAGAATGGGACAGGGAAGAAACATTTAAAATCTCCAAAAATTAATAAGGCAGTATGTGTCAGAGGAGAAGAAGATATATATAAAAATAAAGGAGACAATATGAATACAGAGAGAGGAAGCCTCAAGAATTATGTCAGGTTACATTTCATCACAATATGTGTTTCAGATGTATAGAATAACTTTCCTGGGGGAAGTATAGAATCAGAAATGGGTCGCGGGATTCAGGAAAACATGCTGTATGCATAAGCCATTTCTAGTGAAATGGAAGAAAAATCAGGATACTTATTTTAAAAAGTTGTTACTTATTCTTTGGGTAGGATCCTGGGCTGAATATGTGGGCCATGTGACTTTTGTATGGCAGGAAACTGTACTTCTGCCGTTTATACCCTACTGCATAATATTTCTTCAAGTCACTAAGGCAGCTCTCTATCATCCAGACAATATCAATAAACAGCTGTTCCTTATTTCCAAAGCATGCTATTCCCACAGTGCATACCATACCAGTAGCTTAAAGATCTTCCTACTGCCTTACTGTTTAATTAGATCCAGCTGGCAATATTCTACATAAAAACTGTTGGCATAGCCCCAGATAAATGTGCATTCATTATAAAGTAGTTGTCAGAGACTCCCAAACCAATATAATTACCTTATATTTAAAGTCATTAGTATTATTATTATTATAACAGTCTTTAATTTTGCAAAGCCATTTACATCACTCTAGAATCAATTTTATGATATAATCTGTATATCACTAAGAAATGCAAGATCAGTTCATATCAGAACATACCACAGCATAAATGTCTACATACACATTTGCCAAGCAACCACATTGTATACCATGCAGTCCTTAGTGGTGTACTGTCCATTATGAAATGGCACGAGCACTGTGTCAATACCCAAACATAGTCTTTTGTGCATACATTGATATAGCTTATGACCCTTCCATGCCTATGTCCTATTCCTTATGTGATTCAGGAATTTAGAGATGTTGCTGAAATATATACATTCATATCTCATTTAAAGTAAATGATTGCACCTATCTACACTTCAACAAAGCAATGGCTTTGTGCAATTTAAGCAACTTAAATGTGATATATTCCAGAAATCTATGATGACATCACCATATCCAATTGCCATGCTCTGTTCTACTTCACCAAATGTGATTACATCATCCTTCTTCCTACTGCACACAGGGCAATATGCATTTTAACTTCCATAACTACCGACGAGACCTGTTTGAATATTGCATCCACAGTGTCATGCGATCACATGTTGGTTCCTAGCAAGCCAGTTTCTTAGTGTAAAAGTAAATGTGTCTATAAGACATACCTGTATACATACCCAGTCATTCAGACATGGAAATTAAAGCCCTGTGTGACTGTTTCAACAGCTCTTATAACTTGTATATTATTTTTAAGTTTCTCTTTCTATGCTGACTTTGAAGTTCTGTAGTGAAATGAAGTGCACTTTTTCACAAGTCAACCATTATTTGATGTGATTAATTACGTGTTTATTTTTTTATATAGATACTGTACCTAACCGGGAAAAGCCGAAAGACTTCTCTCTCACTGTATCTTACTTTCTAACTCACAGTTTAATAGAAAGTGATCTATCAAGATTATAGCAAGTAAACTCAAACACAGTTAGGCTGCATCTCTTTATGGACAGTGAAAAGGTAACACCCTTGTCTCGTATTTGGTCGACTGAGTTCCAGAATTTTTTAGAATTAGACTTTAGTGATGTAGGAGGGCTGAAGTAAAATTCCTTTTTATCTTTAGCAATGTGTTTTTAGTCAAGTTTCTAAGTTCTTTGTACTTTTGCCAGTCAGAGGGAAGTTTAGATCTTATCCAGGTTTTCCACAGCCTGTTCCTATTTCTCATTAGGGTACAGGTTGCATTAGAGGACCATGGGGATACTTTAGATTTTATTCTAAAAGTATGAAGGGGTGCTAGAGACTTTAGTATGTCAAAAAAAGATAGAGTTAAATGATTGGACTGCTTTATCCAGATACAACTCATTAAGGGGACTCTAGTTAATTCTTGAAAGAAGGGTATTAAAGGTGTCAAGAGAGAAGGTGTATAGTTTACAACAAGTTAAGTATCTATGAGGTCTGGTAAAGTTGGGGATGAATCTAGCAACTTTTATTGGAGAGTGATCACTAAGGGAATTGGGTAGGGTTTCAGGATTATGATATATAGAAGGGTCAGATACTAGTATCCATTCAATAAAAGTACTACGGATATGTGAGTTATTGTAGTGAGTAGGTACAGATATTAGTTGTGTAAAGCCATGTAGATTAATACAAGAGGAAGAGCTATGGTCATTTAGAGCTATCCAATTTATATTTACATCACCAAGGAGAATGGTTTCATTTGAATAATGTTCAGTGAGATAGGAGAGAAAGTTTTCATGAAGGGAAATATTATCACCTGGGGAATGTAGATGGCTACTACAGTGATGGTAGAAAAGTTCTTAAGTTTAAAGTTGGCTGCCGGGTTTTCTGCAGGTGGAAAAGATGAGATTGGTTCATTAAGATAACTGAAAAATAGATAGTTAGAGTAGATATCAACTACTCCACCCCCTTTCTTTTTTTTGGCAATTTAAGCAAAGTATATTGTAGTTTGGGGGAACAATGTCCCTATCTGGGATATGGGGTTCCAGCCATATTTCTTTAAGAGTAATGACATCTGCGGTGTGGTTAGCAACCAAGGCATGGAATTCACTAGTTTTATTGAGTATACTTCTAATATTCATTGAGTAGAATGAGATGTGTTTTCTAGGCAAGGCAGGGATATATTGATTAGGAGGGGTAGAATTGCTGGAGAAAGAAGCTGTGACTGGTCCTGGGTTAGGATGAATGTTTCCTGATAATAGTAGGGTGACTGGGAGGGAGTAAGACTTATGTCTATATAAGTAGCTGCAAAGATGTTTTCTTTTAGTTTTAGAATGGATAGTGTGGAAAGGAGGTATTCTGGTTCGGGGAAGAGGAATATTTAGGGAGAGGATAGATAAGGTAACATCTGCAGATTGCTAAGGATACAATAATATATAACTCTGAGAATTTGTAGGGCTGTTGTAGATTGGGGTTAAGTAAGGATGAATGGCAGTCAATGATGAGAGGAGAAGTTGTCCCTGGATTCGATACCCTTCCTAATGAGGTGGGCTATGTAGAAAGCTTTCCATATAATGGAGGCAATATGGTGGTCAAAAGTCAGTTTGCTATCAACCTGGGTGCCCAAGTCCTTCCCTACTGATTGCATGCTTAGGACCTTGATATTAATGTGATCATTTGTGGGGATGTCACTCTCCCCAAAGGGGATGATGATGCACTTTTTGGTATTCAGTTTGAGGCCATGTTTCTGGCACCAGTCATTTGTTTGGGTGAGACCCTCTTGGAGAATGTCCACATCACTAAGGAAATTGATGACAGCACCCAGCTTGCAGTCATCTGCAAACTTGGTCAGCCATAGCCCACTGGTTTTAGCCTGCACCTCAGGAAAGTATATCCAAAACAACAGAGGCCCAAGACTGATCCCTGGGAAACACCGCTCATTATAGGTCTACTGCTTGAGGTGGCTTCTCCTGTTTTGACTAGATGGGTTCTATCAGTGAGCCAGTTTGCTATCCATCTGGCAACATAAGGATTGATGCCTAGTTTAGAAAGTTTATCTATTATACTGGCGTGGGGAATAGTATCTAAGGCTTTAGGCCAGGTCAAGGTAGGTGGTGTGTACTGTCTTCCCCTCATCCATGGCTTTGGTGACTGTCTCAAAGAAGTCGACCAGATTTAACAGGCATAACATCCCTTTGACAAAACCAAACTGTATGGGATCAAGTGTTTGGAGGTTGCCAATGTCCTCGTTAATGAGGTCTGTGATAATCCATTCCATAGCGTTGCAGTTCAGACTAGTTAGGCAGATCGGTCTACAATTTCCTGGATTGTTGGATGCTCCACCTTCGTGCAAAGGGATGACATTGGCTGTCCTCTGCTCAGCTGGGACGAAGTTGGTACTCAGGCTTTGGTTGAATAGGGTGCCTAATGGTGCTGCAAGTTCCTGCCTGAGTTCATGTAGGATGTAGTCTGGGAACTTATCGGGTCCCATGGAGGCTGTATATTTGCCTTTGAGAGGGTAATGATGACTTTCTCCCTAGAGATAAAGGGAGGAGGCAGGTTCTGAGGATGTCCAGATTTACTGATCGGGGGACAGAGAGGTGAAGTTTTTGCTGAACATGTCAGCCACCAGGTTGGCTATATCTATGGCATTTGTGTATGTGGTGTCCTTGACCACCAGTTCTGAGCAGATCTGAGTGCTTCCTTTGAGACTGCAGACATATGTGAAGAAGATCTTATGATTGCCTTTAGTAGATGTGGCCACTCTGGACTCTAAATTTGCTTTGGAGGATTTCATTAGTGCTCTTATTTGCTTGTTCAGGCTAAGGAGAGATTGCTCCAATTAGGCATCTGCTCCTTCTTGGTCCTGGACAGCAATTATTTCCTTTTATTATAGAGTTTATTTATTGCAGATATCCACCAGACAGGTTTGCTCTTCCTTGAGGAGGAGGATTTTGTCCTGTCGGGTATTCCTGATTCCATGCAACTATATAAATGCTCATATAGTACTTTGGTGTAGGTTTGGACATTTGTGCCAGTTCACACTGAGGGGGAGGGGGCTGTGAAGTTGTTTATACCTTCCCTCAGGAGGCTGTAATCAGCTTTAGATAAATGTTTATGTTTGACCCTAGCAAGGAGGGGGGCAGTGAAGGGTGACTTTGAAAGTGACCACTTTGTGCTCGGATTTTGCCAGGGAGGATGGCATTGCAGGGATGCTGCAGTGGTTACATGTTGATTAATACCAAGTCCAAGATATTATCACCTCTTGCAGGGATGTCAACCAGCTGGTGCAAGGCATTTGCATTCAAGAAATTAAGGAATCTCTGGACATTTGTGGTTTGGCATGAGTAGTTCTTCCAGTCTATGGTTGGATAGTTAGTCACCCAAGATCAGGGTAAAGGTTTGAATCTTGATAGATTGGAAGAGGTCCAGATAGGTGGAGAGGGCATCTTGAGTCAAAGTTGGGGGCCTGTAGCTAGCTATGATTTGAATAGGGTCTTGTCAATGGTTAACTGCACCTGGAGTGTTTCCTGTGCACCATACTGTTTGTCCAGTCATCTTGTGTGTCTTATTTTCCTTAAGGGAGCTTACTCTTCTCTCTGGCACAAGATGTATGTGCAGTGAGCTTAAAGAAAATTTACATCTGATGAAGGGTTAAAATCCAGTTGACAGATTGTCAGGATTATTCATTTATTTTACATTTGTTGACTAGGTGTAGTCCGACTGAGCTACAAATACCCCTTTTTCAGTGGAGGCTCAGGGAGAAAAGCTCTAGAAAACATTATACAATGCAATAAAACATTCATTATACAATAAAGTAAAATAATTACAGAGGCAAACAATCAAAATGAGATGACAGAAGTATTTTGGCTGGTATTTACAACGTTATGCAGTTATCAAGTATTTACAAGTCAGTTAATAATGCAGTCAGTGTGAGAAAAAAGACATTCTTGCAGTGTTAAGTATTTCTTTAATGCAGACATAGGTTACTTTCAGATGCTGATTTAAAGGAGGTATGTAGGGAGAGAGGTTATGCTGAAGAATTGAAAGTCAGAGTTTGAGAGATACAGGTAGTCAAGCCAGGAGGAGCAGAGGTGTTGAGACAATAAGAGATTAGAAATTAAAAGTTAGGAGAAGTGGTCAAATAGTGAGCAAGGAGAGGGGAAATAGTTTATGGTAGATGAGTACAGTGGCAGGACCAGAGTGTTTTAAGTGTTCTTTGGTGGCTGCTTTGAATTGTTTAGCTTGATTTAGTAATCTAATTTGAAGTGCAAGCTTATTCCATGCAGTGGTAGGATGGTAGCTATATAGGTTGCTTCCCATTTTTGTCCTGGGTTTATAGATAAGTAGTAGGTCCTGCTCAGAGCTACTGTATATTCTAGTTGGAGAATAGTAGGCTATAAGGGAGGATAGGTTAGGGCAATAGAGAGGATGATATACTATAGAGTGTAAAATCTGAAGCGGAGAGACCAGAAGCAGGTTGGGTATGTTGGGCAGAGAATCCGGCTACTTTATTATAGGCTGAGTTAAATTTTGCTAGGAGTGTGGTGGTATGTTGTTTGAGTATTTGAGAGCCTTATAGTAGACTGGGTAGTCTGTGTGGAGTCTACATGTCCTGCCTGTGGTCGCGTGGGATTCCTCCAGGTGCTTCGGTTTCCTCTCACACCCCAAAGACATACTGCAGGTGGATTGGACACTCTAAATTTGCCCTAGGCATGAGTGTGTACATGTGTATGCCTTCTGTGGAAGGTTGGGCACTGGGCTGGAAACTCAACACTGTAAAATTCCACTGCCAATCATGAGCAGACAGGTGATCTGCTGTGGTGACCCCTAACCGGGAAAAGCCAAAAGAAGAAGAAGAAGATAGTAGTCTGGGTAGGAGATAGGTGTGAGATAGGGTTATTTTAGCTTTGCAAGTGAGAAACTTTCTGTTTCTGTATAGGAGGCTTAGTTTCTGATGGGTCTTCCTGATGCAGTTGTTGATGTGTAACTCAAATTTAAGTTGATCGTCTA
The DNA here is from genome assembly GCF_019279795.1 of Protopterus annectens. NCBI lineage: Eukaryota > Metazoa > Chordata > Ceratodontiformes > Protopteridae > Protopterus > Protopterus annectens. The sequence goes on from NC_056743.1 coordinate 1,329,480,577, forward strand.
TAGTGATACCTAAGGGTTTGGAACTAGATTCAGGTACTATTGAAGTATTATTGAGAGACAGTACAGTAAAAGTAGATTTAAGATAGATAAGAGTTTTTGGGAGAAAGAGTAGGAGTTTTTTGGGGGGGATTTAGGATTAGTTGGTTGTTGGTGAGCCAGGTTTCTACTGATGTAAGGGCTGCTTGAGTAGTAGTAATGAGACCAGAGGGAGAGTCAGAGATAGTAATCACAGTAGAATCATCTGCGTATTGAAGAAGAGATGACTGAGGGCAAGAGGTATAGAGTAGATTGGCGAAGATATTAAATAGCAGTGGACCCAATATGGATCCTTGGGAAACACCCATTTTCACGGTGAGTGAAGGGGAGAGTGCAGAGAGCCATTTCACCGACTGTAATCGATTAGATAGCTAGCTCAAAAAACAAGTGACAGTAGCAGGGGAGAAGTTAAGATTAGTTAATTTAATAAGAAGAAAAGAGTGTGAGACAGTGGCCTAGAAAGGTCTAGAAATAAACAGGAGTTAAGTCTGTTGTTATTGCGGACCAAGGAAATAGTGTTGGTAAAGGAGATTAGGGCAGTACTAGTACTGTGTTTTGGGTGGAATCCATGCTGAGTGGGAGTAAGTAGGTTTTCCTGTAATAGATATTGCAGAGTTTGCTTATGTATACATTTTTTGAGTAGCTTTGAGAGGGGTGACAGAATGGCTATAGGTCTAAAATTAGAGACTTCTTGGGAACTTCCTCCTTTGTGGATAGGTAATGTATAAAATTCTTTCTAGATAGATGGAACATTAGACTCAGAGATGGAGCAGTTAATAAATGTAGATTCAGGAAAAGCAATAGTATTGGCTGCAAGTTGGATGAAGTAGAAAGGAATGTTATCAGCAGAAGTAGAGCAAGGTTTTAGTAGAGATTTGATATAATTAGTAGATACAGGTCGAAAAGAAAAGAGTTTAGAGGGGTTTGAACCAGAAGGTAGGACAGAGTGATTTAGATCATTAGCGGTGGGGGGGGGTGTATTAATCATATTTGTTACGGTTTCAATAAAGAAGGTGTTAAATACAGTAGCAGTGTCTTCAGGTGAACTATTAGGGTAGGGATTGAGACTGGAAGGGTTTCCAGGATGCAAAATTTGGTCGACTGAGTTCCAGAATTTTTTAGGATTAGACTTTAGTGATGTAGGAGGGCTGAAGTAAAATTCCTTTTTATCTTTAGCAATGTGTTTTTAGTCAAGTTTCTAAGTTCTTTGTACTTTTGCCAGTCAGAGGGAAGTTTAGATCTTATCCAGGTTTTCACAGCCTGTTCCTATTTCTTATTAGGGTACAGGTTGCATTAGAGGACCATGGGGATACTTTAGATTTTATTCTAAAAGTATGAAGGGGTGCTAGAGACTTTAGTATGTCAAAAAAAGATAGAGTTAAATGATTGGACTGCTTTATCCAGATACAACTCATTAAGGGGACTCCAGTTAATTCTTGAAAGAAGGGTATTAAAGGTGTCAAGAGAGAAGGTGTATAGTTTACAACAAGTTAAGTATCTATGAGGTCTGGTAAAGTTGGGGATGAATCTAGCAACTTTTATTGGAGAGTGATCACTAAAGGAATTGGGTAGGGTTTCAGGATTATGATATATGGAAGGGTCAGATACTAGTATCCATTCAATAAAAGTACTATGGATATGTGAGTTATTGTAGTGAGTAGGTACAGATATTAGTTGTGTAAAGCCATGTAGATTAATACAAGAGGAAGAGCTATGGTCATTTAGAGCTATCCAATTTATATTTGCATCACCAAGGAGAATGGTTTCATTTGAATAATGTTCAGTGAGATAGGAGAGAAAGTGTTCATGGAGGGGGATATTATCACCTGGGGAATGTAGATGGCTACTACAGTGATGGTAGAGAAGTTCTTAAGTTTAAAGTTGGCTGCCGGGTTTTCTGCAGGTGGAAAAGATGAGATTGGTTCATTAAGATAACTGAAAAATAGATAGTTAGAGTAGATATCGACTACTCCACCCCCTTTCTTTTTTTTGGCAATTTAAGCAAAGTATATTGTAGTTTGGGGGAACAATGTCCCTATCTGGGATATGGGGTTCCAGCCATATTTCTTTAAGAGTAATGACATCTGCGGTGTGGTTAGCAACCAAGGCATGGAATTCACTAGTTTTATTGAGTATACTTCTAATATTCATTGAGTAGAATGAGATGTGTTTTCTAGGCAAGGCAGGGATATATTGATTAGGAGGGGTAGAATTGCTGGAGAGAGAATCTGTGACTGGTCCTGGGTTAGGATGAATGTCTCCTGATAATAGTAGGGTGACTGGGAGGGAGTAAGACTTATGTCTATATAAGTAGCTGCAAAGATGTTTTCTTTTAGTTTTAGAATGGATAGTGTGGAAAGGAGGTATTCTGATTCGGGGAAGAGGAGTATTTAGGGAGAGGATAGATAAGGTAACATCTGCAGATTGCTAAGGATACAATAATATATAACTCTGAGAATTTGTAGGGCTGTTGTAGATTGGGGTTAAGTAAGGATGAATGGCAGTCAATGATGAGAGGAGAAGTAACAGAGGCAAATAGAGTATAGTGTAAGGTGAGATAATCATGTTGGAATTTGAAAAAAGTGAGTAACTGTTTGAGGTAAGTAGTAGTGCTTGTGGAAGATTTTTAGGGTACGGTTGAGGATGGAGCCAGTAGGGGGAGATGAAGAGCTAGGATCTGTAGGGATACTAGTATATGCAGTAACAGTAAGGATAGGGGTAAGGATTGAAGGTTCTGGAGGACACAAAGGGGTGTGATGTAAGGCTGCGAGTGTGTCAGAGGGGTAAGTATAAACAAAATTACATGGGGTGGTTGGGAATGGGGGTGGGAGGAGAGCAAACTGAGCCCGAGTATAGCAAGGGCGAATAGAGCGGAGTTAGTCCCAAGTCTCAGTCTGCTATGGAAAGTAAACAATCCGTCTCCGATCAAGAAAGAGCAGCAGAGAAGTGGAGGGGTCAAGCTAGGAGGGTAGCTCATTGCAGTTAAAAAGAAGCAGGGAGGTCAGGGTAAAAGCTACAGTTTAACAGCAAATTAGGAGTAGCACAGAGGAGAAAAAAAGAGCAGACAACCTTCAGGACAACTACAGGGACAGTAAGATGGTAAAACAGAGGGAGGAAAGAAGTTCTGTGGAGGGTGCCCAAGAGGCTGGGGAAGGATGACAAAAAGACCTAGTGACTAAGTTAGTGGTAGAGAGGGGATAGGTATGGGAGTAAGAGAAAGAACAGTGAATTGGTATTTAGCTACTGGTGACCCTGGTTAGGAAGCAAACTCAAACCAACCTAACCGGGATAAGGTAACAGTAATATATCACAGGGTAGACCATCTAATGTACATACTTTCTTTCTTTATTTTTATTTTATTATAGTAATCAGGATAGGCTTTATTCCAGGACTGTGTGGGAGTTGAGGCACAGGATGTATGAAACGCTCAGCAGGACTGTTTCATTGGCTGTTGTTAACAGTAAGAGGAGAAGGTTAAGGAGATATAGAGAGAGGTTGATTAAATGGAGAAGCAGTTCAGAGAAAGGGGCAAACCAGCATTATTATAAAAAACACAATTCTAGTAAACAGTTATGTAGCAGTTTGAAACAATGGCAAACCAGCATTATCATAAAAAAACATAATTCTAGTAGAAATGTTATGTAGCATTTTGAAACATTGAACAAGTTGATAAGCCCCAAAAGCAGTAGCAAGAAACAGCACTAAGAGACTGGTCACCAGCTGGGTACCTCAAGGCTCTGAGCTGGGGCCAATCCTGTTTGGCATATAGCTCTTGAAGGTAAAGGCTAATGTCAAAGGCCACTGACTGACCAAGATCACAGATGACTGCAAATTGGGAGCTATTATTTGCATTACATAAACATCTTACAAGAGGGTCTAACACAGATAAGTGACTGGTGCCAAAGTTGCAGACTAAAACTTAATGCCAAGAAATGTATTATAGTGCACTGTGGGAAAACTGCCACCCGGGCTAATTACTCCACTGATAAGACACTCCTAAGAACTGACCCAGTAGTCAGGGATCTGGAAACATATGTCAACAGCATTCAGGCGTTTGACCAACATGTGGTAAAGGTATTAAGAAAATTATTCTATACCACCCGACTTATAAGAAGGGGCATAGCATTCAAGACTGAGCAAGTCATAGTGCTACTTTATTCAGTCTTTGTCAGACCCACCACTGATTATGATGCCCCCTTTGACATGTACCTGACCAGACATATGCAACATTATTAATGCCCAGAAAGGTTCCTTACCAGGAGAATCCAGGGTATAAACACATTATCTATATGGATTGCCTTAAACTCCTGTCTCTATACTCTGTCTCTTATAGGTAACTGAGAGGTTATCTATGCCTGGCATGCAAGACATCCTCAGATCCAGTTCTGATGGACCCCTTGCACATCAGTAAAACCAACAGCATTAGAACCACTAGGTCCAAGGATTTAAATTTTGCTTGTGACATAAATGAGACATAGGGACAAGACAGATATGTGCCTCAGAAGACCCCTATGCTCTGTAACAGACTCCATATCCTTTTGAAGCAAAGTCATCCCTAACCCTATTTAAGTGTAACCTTGGCAAATGGATTGGAAGTCAGAAATTCACCCCTGGTGTGGTCCCCATGTCTCTTATACACAGAGGTGTACAGTAATAATCAAACTAACATACCCTCCATAACCTCTAGAAACTTCCTTACTAACAAAACCCCTTGTTAATAAACACCTATGACACACAGGAACACAATTAGATTGGATTGTCCATCTAGGCTTATAAAGGCCCTGATGGTCATTAGCTTAGTGTGCATAACTATGAACCTATGAACATCAATAATGATAGAGGAAAATAATAAAACCCCCTGCAGCACAAATGTGTTGGCATATATTTTTCCTCAAACAGCATGCAGGTAAAACCAAACAAGTCTTTTTTCTGTGGATTTTATCATGAGGATCCTAGAGGACTGAACTGTGCTCCATTTTTGATTTCATAGGTTCATATGTTCATAGATTGGTACTAGGCTATCAGCCCTAGGGCCTATACAAGCCTAGCCATAACAATTCCCTGGCTATTTCTTCCCACACTATTTACTTCCCTGGATCCCTGTCTAGCAGGGCGACTGACGTGATCCCCGGGTTGAATTTCCTTTCTCCCATCCAATCGTCAAGGTTCCTTTTGAAAAGGACCAAAGAGGCACTCTGCTTGATATGTATGGGTAATCTATTCCAGAGTCTGGGGAGTCTCCGGGTCAGGAGCCTATCCCTCCAGCATATTTTGTTTATTGTGATGACAAGGTTTAGCTCCCTGGAGCATGTGGCTCTGAGGGACTGGGATTTCTTTAAGTGTAGCATGTCCAACAGCTCTGGGTTTAACATGGCCTTGTATGTTAAGCAAAGATCGCCTCTGAGTAGATGATATGTGACAGAGTATAGCTGGAGTTTTTTAAGGCCGTCAGCGTAGGGCATCTGCTTTAGGCCTGTGATTCTTTTAGTGAGGTATTTCTGTGGCCTTTCCAGTTGTTGCAGATGTCTTGTGAGGTACATACCAAACGGGGCATTGTATTCTATAATGGGTCTAATGAGGGATGGGTACAGTGGGACAACGACCTCCTTTTTTCTGGATGAAAAGCCCTTAGTGATGAGGTTTGCCACATATAAGGATTTCCTGACTGTTGTGGCAATGTGGTTATCAAAGGTGAGACAGCTGTCCACCTGTGTTCCTAAGTCTCTTATCACACTTTCAGTGTTTAGTGTACTGCCACCTATATGGTAATTCACGGATACATGTTTTTTACCAAAGGGGATAACTATACATTTCTTGGCATTGAGCTTGAGCCCATGGCTCTGGCACCAAGCATCTGTTTCTGTAAGGCCCTTTTGTAGAGTATCCACATAATTTGGGGATTCAATAATGGTTCCCAGTTTGCAGTCATCTGCGAACTTTGTTATCCAGAGTCCCTTAGTGTTGGCCTGTACTTCAGAGAAGTATATGCCAAACAAGAGCGATCCCAGGACTGAACCCTGAGGTACTCCACTTGTCACTTGTCTGGAGCTGGATTTGGAGTCAGCTACTTTTACAGTGTGGGTTCTATCAGTAAGCCAGTTAGCAACCCATTGGATGATGTAGGGATTAATCCCCAGCTTAGTAAGTTTATCTATGATTCCAGAGTGGGGGATGGTGTCAAAGGCCTTGGCAAGGTCTAGATAGGCTCTGTGGACCACCTTACCCTTGTCCATGGCTCTGGAGACTGATTCGAAGAAGTCAATCAAGTTCAGGAGACAAGATCGGCACTTCACGAACCCAAACTGGGTGGGGTCCAGTGTTTGAAGGTTGCCAATGTCTTTGTTTATAAGTTCCATGATAATATGTTCCATGGCCTTGCAGATAAGGCTTGTCAGACTGATGGGAAGGTAGTTTCCGGGATCCAAGGTGGATCCCCCCTTGTGGAGTGGGATAACTGTAGCTGTGCGCCACTCAGTGGCCATGAAACCTGAGGTGAGGCTATGATTAAACATGACACTTAGGTGAGGTGCCAGTTCATACTGTAGTTCATGCAGTTCACCAGACTGATATATGATAGAATTATGACAAATGATGATCTGCGTTATTGTTTGTTATATAATAAGGCCAGCCTCACTGGAGAAACTCAAACCTCATTCAGGAAAGGCTCAGGAAAATCTGAAAATATTGAGCACTTAAAAAATACCTATTTTACATTTTTTTTTTCAGTTTGGGAATATGCTAACAACAGAAGAATAGTAGTCAATAAATATGTGCATTGATTATAAAGTATTAAAAATAATGTACTAAATGAAATACTGGTTATATCAAGTGTAACTTGTATGTTTGTGTTATGTTATGTGTATTTTTAACTCTTTTTTTAATTTCTAAGGGAGGCTCAATGATTTTCCTGTGTTTAGGAGATGCCTCTCTATTGACAAAACATGAGTACCTTTAGGTGTTATGAACTTTATTAAACTGCTGTCTGAAAGGGCCATTGGTCTACTTGCTTAAGTGGTCAATATGCTGATCAAAACTCAGTTTAACTTCTAGAAGTTGAGCCATATTCATTCCACATTGTCAAACTGAGATTCAGAGAAAATGTCTTCATGAACTATATAAATTTATTCTTCTGTTTACATATGAATAATCTTTCTTCCTTGATGATAAAATGAAGTCATAATGAGAAAGTTCAGCATCTTAACCTGGTGTAAGTATGGTAGTGATTTTGGCATCATCTACATAACTAACACAAATAAACTAAATTGCTGTGTGTGTGTGTGTGTGTGTGTGTGTGTGTGTGTGTGTGTGTGTGTGTGTGTGTGTGTGTGTGTGTGTGGTTGTGCTATATGTATTTGAGGATCTAGGGCTAATGCTCAACAACACGTTTCCATGAATCTGAAACGGCCGAGCACAGTTTCACCAAAGTGCCTTTTCACTGAAAAAGCACTTTCACGAAAGTCAAGTAAAAAAAAAAAAAAAAACACCTAACAACATTAAAAAAAACAACAGCAATCACATTTACGCAGGGGGGCAAGCCCCCTCACACCACCCTACTTTTATATTCTCAATCTGAAATCACACTACAGTGGGGAAAAGGGAATATTCCCTTATCCCCACTGTGCCACGTTCTCATCAACAGACATTTCCTCATGTTTTTTTTTTCTTTTTAGTACAGTTTGTGCCTATGTGCACATATATATATAAATATATGGGTCTACTTTGGTAGACCAAATTTACACTCACCCAAACTGCAGATTGCCAAAACCACAACACAAAAATTGCAGTAAACCAAACTATCACAGTACCAAAGTTTTTTTTACAGGAAAAGAAGACACTTGATCAGCATTTAACAAAATAATATATAGAAGTATGTCATATCCACACTTCTCAATGTGGGGGACTGCACCCCCATGCCCCCCTAACTAAATATACCAGCTATGGGATTGCACTACAGTGAGAAAAAGGGCAAATTCCCCATGTTGGTCATGTCTCCTATGCCTTTAAAAAAATCGGTAATGTTCAGGTTCAGTTTATTGAAAGTTCGGTGTTGTCATCGCCAGAATCTGCAATTCTGGAAAGTGCAAATCTGGTCTACCGAAGTAGACCATATATATATATATATATATATATATATATATATATATATATATACACACACACACACACACACACACACACACACACACACACACACACACACACACACACACACACACACACACACACACACACACACACACACACACACACACACACACACACACACACACACACACATTGGGAGGAAAAAAAGAGCTTGCCCTTGCAAAAATAGATGTTTTTCTTCTTTTTTTTTTTTTTTCCTTTTTTATCATTCAGTGTTTTGAAGATTGATGTTTTGCGGTCGTTTTGAAGATTGATGTTTTGTGGTAAATAATTTACAACTTGGTATAACTACATTTCACTGAAATGTCATGCACCCATATATTCATTCATTTATTTATTTATTTATTTATTTATTTATTTTCAATTTGATTACCAGGGAAGTCCTCTGGGCCAAAATGTCCCATTTTCAGTAGAGACCCAGGGAGAAAAGTTCCAAGTTGCATAATACATTTACAATACAAGTGGTACATAGGTATAATAGATACATTATACAACAGTAAGAATTAACACATTTGGAGTCATGGTATTTAACAGAGTTCAGGGTTTAACAATTTAATTTAAGGAGCACTCTAATGTGTGGAGTTTGACAACAATATATGTGTGAACATGAGTAGAGAGAGATGACATAATAAAAGACAGATAATACACTCTGCTGGAGCACAATTAAACATGGGTGCTAGTTACACTATTTACAAGGTTGAGATGAGTCAGAGTAGCTATAGGTGTTATCAAAAGCATAGAGGGCCCAGGAGAAAGAGGGAAAACACACTGGGAGCAGAAGATTTAAATAGGATTAGGTAGGGTGAAGGCAGGTAAATTTCCGCTTAGAGAACAGGTGTTTGAAAAGCAGGTTTTTAAAGTTTTCAGAGTTTGGCATTGATCTTAGAGTAGATGGAAAGGAATTCCATTTTTTGCCAAGTGAGTAAGAGAGAAGAAGTTGGCCAGCAGTGTGTTTAGGTTTATTGATAGCTATTAGGTTCTGATGTTCAGATCTTAGTGTTCTTTTGGGAATGTAGGTGGGAAGGAGATTAGTTAGGGCAGGACATTTTGTTGGGTGAAATATGATTCTGTGAGCAGAGGTGAGTTGGAAATAGTCTAGGTAGTTAGGGAGTTTGAGCCAATTCAGGGATTGTAGGTTGAGGCAGTGATGGTATAGTTTTTGGAGTTGGTGGCGAATTTAGAGATTTTGTTGCAGCAGGTTTCTAGTTTGGAGGTTATAGTGGAGGACAGATTGGTTAGGAGAGGGGCACTGTATTATAAGGAAGGGATAAGATAAGCTGTGGCCAGTGTATTCCTAGTAGAGTTGGAGAGAAAGCGATTGTTCCTATACAGCATGCCTAGCTTTTGGTGGGTTTTCTTGATATTTTGTTGAATATGTATATCAAATTTCAGGTGTTCATCAATGGTAACACCAAGTAGTTTAGTGGAGGGAACTACCTCTATAGGTGAATTTGTATGGCTATAGACTTTGAAGTTGTTTTTGTCATAGGAGAAGGACTTTGTTTGAGGGAATAGTAGAATCTTTGATTTATTAGCATTTAGAGAGAGGTGGTTTTGGCACATCCAGTTTTTGGTAGTTAAAAATGCAATTTGGGTTTTGTTTAGAAGTTCAGAGAGGATTGAGGCAGAGCAGACTAAGGTAGAATTGTCTGCATATTGTATAATTTTGGTGTCAGGAATAGCAGAGTGAAAGTTATTGATGAAGATATTAAAAAGCATGGGGCCAAGAATAGATCCCTGAGGAACTCCAGTTGGGGTGGGTAGGAAGGAAGAGATGGATGTTTTCCATTTGACTGCCTGTGATCTATTGGATAGATAACTGGAGAACCAGGATATGGTGTTGCGTGAGAGATGGAGGTTGGAGAGTTGAAAGAGAAGATGCTTGTGGGATACAGTATTGAAAGCTTTGGACAGATCAAGTAAAATGGTAGAAACTAAATGTCCTGAGTCACGGGCTTGGTTGACAGTTTCAAGGAAAGAGAGTTGAGCGGTAATAGTGCTATAGCCTGGGTGGAAGCCATGTTGGGTGGGAGTGAGAAGGTTGTTTAGAGTCAGAAAAGGCAAGAGTTGGAGATGGATGCATTTTACTAGGATTTTGGAGATTGGTGAGAGCAGACTGATTGGGCAAAAGTTTGAGATGGTGGTGTTTTTGCCTCCTTTGTAAAGTGGAAGAATATAGGCTGAGCGCCAGAGTTTAGGGACATATGATTCCTTTATGGATCTGTTAATAATGATGTTGATTGGAAGCGCAATGCCTTCAGCAGCACATTTCAGGAATGGCGGGATATTGTCAGGAGCTTTTGAGCAAGGTTTAAGTTTGGACAAAAGTTTTTGTATGAAGTTAGTAGAGACGGGTTTGAGGTCAGAGAGGGAGGCTTGGTAGGTGAGTTGGAAAGTGGTGTGTAGAAGGAAGTTGGGTTATTGTTAAGAAATGTCTTGGTGAGGTTTGAAATGGTTTCTATGAAAAAAGAGTTGAATTCGGAACTTAGTTCGAGATCAGATTTACTTGGGTCAGGACAGGGGTTATTTTTGGAGCCTGAATTGAGAAGAGAGTTTATTGAATTCCAGAAAAGTGTGGGATTTTTATTATTATGTGTGGACTGGAGTTTGATGTAATAGGACATTTTGTCCTTGGTGATTAGTTTTTTTGCAAGGTTACATAGCTGTTGATATTGGAGGAGTGTAGTGGGCAACTTATTATTTTGGTAAAGTTTCCATATTTTGTCTCTTTGGTGTATGATTTTTTTTTTTGTTTCTTTGGATAGCCAAGGAACAGTTTTGGCTTTTAACCTCTTGTGTCTTAAAGGGGCAAGAGGGTTTAGGGTATCTAAGAAGACAGAGTTGAAGTATTCTATAGGTCTGTCAAATGGAAGGGTGTTTAGAATGTGCCAGTTCATCTGTTTGAAAATGTTTGAGAAAGTGGTGGGATTGAAGTTAGTGAGGTTGTGAGTGTTGCTATATTAATGCTGGTGTGGGGTAGAGTTGGTTGAGCAATGTATGAAAGCCAGAATGTGGTCGCTAATGGTATCAGGAATAGTGCCAGAGTTAGTTATTTTAGTTGGATCTGAGGTTAGGATCCAGTCTAAGGTGGATCCAGGTGGATTTGTGTTGTTTGGTCGGGTGATGGGGAGTATTAACTGAGAGAAGTTGTAGAGGTTGATTGTTAGGGAGGGAGAGTGGAAACTGACTTTGTTCCAATCAATATTTACATCTCCTAGAATGTAAGTTTCATAGTGAATTCTAGTAGAAGCCCATAAGAGAATTTATTTGAGTGTTTAGATATTATTACCAGGTGTGATATATAGGGCAATAATACAGATATTTTTTGTGTTTATTTAATTTTAGTAGCCCAGCAGTTAGTTCCCTATTCTGGAATTGGAGAATTGGAATTTGGAGTGGAATTATGGTGAGGAGGTTAGAGAAGACTAGGGCAGAGCTGCCACCTTTTTTTATAGCTTTTTTATTTATACCTTGTAGCTAATTTACAGTTGAACCTTATATTATTATGGATAGCCTTGGCATGCAGTTTTATCTAGCTAAACTCAGTTCATATAATTCAATGTTACAGTGCCTTCTCAATAACCCTAATAGTATTACTATCTAAATATTAACTGCATTCGACTGTTGGTTGTACTTTGGTGGAAGCATGTTGACACCTACAGGAAAAAAAATTTTAAAAATTCTGTTTCAGAAGTAACTCTATTCTGTAACATGTCTCCATTAGTTTGCAGATGGATACTAAAAAGTCAGAAATGTTTCTTGTGACATTTGTCATACTTGTTTTTTTTTAAGTCTCACCATATCTGGATTCAGTTTTGCTGGAACAAATCTAGATTTAAGACTACCAATAAACATCATATGTAATGGTATAGCCTTTAGATAACAGTTCTAGCTGCATTGTCAGAGTTTACAGCTATCTTTTCTATTCAGCATTGTTTTTCCATAGCATTTAGAACTCCTAATATATTGTTAGCTATCATACCTCTTCCAGAAGAAACAGAAAAGTAATAAATTATATTTTTATGTCTGCATTCATGTTCCCTGTATTTCTTTTACAATGTACCTAACCTATATACATACAAAAGCCCTTTTAATGCACCTTGATTAAGGGTTACACTAAGATAAGTCAAAATATGACAAAACAACCAAATGCCAGTGGGGCAAGATACGCTCCAAGGACAGAAAATTTGTAGGCACTTTTCCGCAATGTGTTTAATGCAATATAAACCATTAAGTACTCTCTTCATTTTTAGACCACTAAGTACTGCTTCAGAACAAAATTATTATCTCATTTCCTGTTTAAATACCAAAATACACCACCATTTTACTCTTTAACCTATGCTCTGTCACAAATAAAAGGTGTGTTTTGGGGTGGTTAGTAAGTTCCCTCACAGATGTCACACTGGATCGACTGTTTTAGTAACTGTATTGTATCTTATAAATGAAGTTTTAATATGTGTTATGACTTAAACACTTAGTCTCAAATATGGGTACTTCCAACAGATGACACCACCAATAATCTTCCAGGAACAGTCAGGTCAGAGTAGTGAACCAATAAGCTACAGTAAGAGTATTTATTAAAACATAAGATTTATTGCTTTCATCACCAATAAACTTTTCCAGACTCAGTTAATTACATTATAAACCAACCTTTTATAAACCCTATCATCCAATAATTCATTCAAATTCCATCATGCGATTCCATGCCATAATATGAAGCATGACTAATTCACACTCAGTATACAAAATAAATTATTGAATTTTTTATTTTATTTATTTATCTGACATTTGTTAACCGGGTTAGTCCGACTGGATAGAAGCCCTTTTTCAGTGGAGATCTGAGGAGAAGAGCTCCAATAGTACATGAAACAACAGTAAAATAACAGGGTCAGTAGTTACAATACAAAAATACAAGACAAACAGTAAATATAATAAGATAAGTAGATCTAAATGATACAAGAATAATATAGCAGCTAATAAACAACTAACATGGAATACTTTTACATGTGAACAGGAGTTAATATATCAAACTAAAGCATGAACAGCACAAAAATGTAATAAAAGTAAAACCCATCCTGAAAAAACAGCTTAATAAGAAAGTCGAATATATAGGAGATGTAGAGTGAAGACAAGCTGCAAGCACAGATTGAGAGAGAAACTTAGCAAGAGGTCATAAGTTAGGAAAAGGGTAAAAGAGAAACAGAGAAATTATAATTATAGGGCATATGTAGGAGGATAACCCCAAGAAGGCAAACAGTGAAAAAGAGCAGCAGAAATTAGGAGCTAAGAGGGCAACAGATTGTTAGTTGATATAGGTTATGTTGGGTCATTACAGAAGATTGTTAGCCGATAGTGGTTATGTTGGGTCATTACAGAAGATTGTTACCTGAGAGTGGTTATGTTGGGTCATTACAGAAGCATGACCATGATTTACAAAGGCTGTCTTTTAGTGCTGTTTTAAAGGTGTTTGGCTGGTGATATTCCTGATGTTTAGTGATAATTTATTTCAAGCATGAGCAACTGAATAGCTGTAGAGGAGGTTGTCAGTATTTGTATTGGGCTTACAAACTTGCAGTAGGTACTGTTGAGAGCTATGTAGAGGACAGTTGGGGGTGTAGGGTTGAATGAGAGTAGAGAGAGACGGGCAGGATGATGGTTTGTGTAAGACCAAATGAGCCATGAGAAGCTGGGGAAGCAGAATTTGGTGATGAAATTCCAGCCACTACAGGTTTTTCAGAGTTATACAGTCATGAGTGTGATAAGGTTGGTTGGAGGCAAATCTTGCAGTTTTGTTATAGGTAAGTTCTAATTTAGTTATAAGATTAGACTGGAGGAATGTCAGTATAGGGGCTGCATAAAGTAGTGTGGGGAGTAGGAAGGCTTGTGAAAGGGAGAGTCTAGAAGAATTAGTGAGGAATGTTTTGTGTCTGTATAGTAGACCTAGTTTTGATGAGTTTTTTTAATGCATTGCTGTGTGTGAAGACTGAACTTTAGATAGCCATTCATAATAACACCTACTAGCTTAGTGTGAGGTTCAGTAGAGATGATTGTATTTGTGAGGCCCGTGCCCAGGCTCGGCAATTAAGGAGCCTCAATTCTCAACTCTAACACTAAAGGGGGCGTCTCATATATGAGGAAAGGATAACAAATACACACAGTAAAGTGCAATTTCCCTTAAGAGCATACAGAGATCGCAGTCAGTCCTGGGCTGGTCGCTCCCTTGGCCTCCAGGTCCACAATAAGACTCCCCACTGGCTCAGCTATAGCGTCCAGATCTCAGCCTAGTGGACAAGCTAAAACCTCTAGCACCTTCTCTGTCCAACCAGTGCTTTGTGTACCTGCCCAAGTAGCTGACACACACACAAACACATGCACTTTGAGAAGAGTTTATACAACCACACAGACACTCCTGGGGAAGGCTGGCACAGTTTCTCCAGCTGTACACCTTTCTCCCAGACTGTATGGTAATTCCACTTGCCACCACCCACTAATACTTATCAGCTACTCAAAGGCCATTAAAAGGGTGTCCAATTATTACTGCGCAATATTATTATCTGATTGGTAGTTGTGACTAAACAGTCAATGCTTATTTAGTGTGACTTGGACAGTAAACTTTATAAATATGCAATGTACTCTAGAGCTTAAATTATCTCTACACAAAACAGCCACAGTTGAAAGGGTTTAAAATATTTAATAATAATTAAAAACAAAAGACAATACTTTCTACTACACAGTGCTAGTGAAGAGTTCAGAGACAACACAGAAATACTTAAAACAAATCAGTAGTACAGTTCTGACATCACAGAAAAACAGTCTAATCTTTCTAGTTCCTAGCTATTTCTAAAAGAAAACACAAGTCTAAGATAACTTACATATGAGCAAGACAGTGCTATGAGTTGGATGTTCAAGACAAAAATGTTTAATGCCTTCTGATTCTCTGTTTAAATTGCTATTGCAGTCCTGATTCCCATTACATCATTTGTTACACTTTCCTGGTGTTCCCAGGTTGACAGTAACTGCATTTACATTATTTTACACCTAGGCAGAAACCAGAGCAATAAAGGACATTCCACTTGTAAATTCTAGTCATTAACTTTAGCCTTAAAACAATAGGCAGAAAGCCTTCATCTAGCCTGGCCGGAGATGAATTGTAAACATAAAAGACAGTCATAAAATAATTTCAATTTCAAAGGACAGACAAGAAATGCTTGACTTAGCTTTCTTTACAGCACAGGGCAACATTGCTACATTGTTTTGAGTTCAACATTTCACAGCATATTCTTTAATTTAAGAAAACAAGCCTGTAATTCAACATTCATATTTACAAATGATAGAATTATGTATAAAATCCTATCTGGCTAGGCTGGCAGCCTTCACATCCCCCCCCCCCCAGAGAATTCAAGCTAGTTTTTCAAGTGACCCTTCAGAAATGCTGCTTGAAAGGGTCAGGTCTATCTGAGTATAGCTACCCCATTCCCTGTCTTGAGAGCCCATCTTTGCTACTCCCACTGTGGTGCTGCACTGACATATCATATGCTTGCAGCCCTAGGCTCCATCTTAACAACTTGACATTTTGCTGGCTGGCTCTGTTTAACCATGTTAGGGGGTTGTGATCTGTCATAACAGTGAATTTCCTTCCATACAGATAAGGCTGACGTTTCTCCAATGCCCACACTGTGGCTGGACATTCCTTTTCTACAGCTGCATAGCATTCCTCCCTGGGATGGAGCCTATGCCTGAGATAAACCACTGGGTGCTCTTCCCCCTCTGAAGAAATCTGGCTAAGTACAGCCCTCTACCTCATGGTTTGAAGCATCCACCTGCACAACAAATTATTTGCCGTAATCTGGACTGGCTAATACAGGGGGTCCTCCCAAAGCTTCTTTAAGCTTCAGGAATGCCTGCTCACATGGTGGGGTCCACACTACCTTATCTGGCCTATTCTCCCTTGTCAGGTCTGTGATGGGAGCAGCTATGGTAGTATAACTGGGGACGAACTTTCTGTAGTACCCTGCTGTCCCTAAAAATGCCCTCATCTGCCTTTTAGTAACAGGTGCAGGCCATGCCTGAATAGCTTCCACTTTGGCAAGTTCTGGCCTTATCTTACCACTCCCTACTCTATGTCCTAGGTCGAAGACCTCTGCTATACCCACCTGACATTCTCTCAGCTTAATGATCAACCATTGTAGTCTGCCCAGCACCTCCATGACATGCTAAAGGTGCTCTGGCCAGGAATGACTGTAGATGGCAATATCATCCAGGTAAGCAAGGGCAAACCCTCCTGCTCCTGCTAAGATATTATCTACCAGCCTCTGGAAAGTCACTGGGGCATTCTTCATCCCAAAAGGGCTTCTTTGTGAACACATACAAGACAAAAGGAGTCACAAAGGCTGACTTCTCTCTAGCACTGGGAGATAAGGGCACCTTCCAGTAACTCTTGGTAAGATCAATGGTTCTAAGATATGTAGCCCCACCCAGCTGCTGTAGGGCCTCATCTGTCCTAAGCATGGGGTAATCATCTGACTCTGTGTGACTATTTAATTTTCTATAGTCAACACAGAACCTGGTGCTGCCATCCTTCTTTGGCACCAGCACCACTGGCGAGGCCCATAGACCGTTGGACTCTTGAATCACCCCTAGTTTCAACATCTCCTGTACCTCCTCCCTCAGAGTCTGATGGACTCTCTCAGGCACTCTGTAAGGGGTCTGCCTAATAGGCCTTTGAAGTCCTGTATCCACCTGGTGCTGCACCAGGTGGGTGCACCATGGTTTCCCTGTGAACATGTCCTCAAATTCCTCAAACCAGGGTAGGAGATAGCTGCTAGGACATTGCTACCTCTTCCGCTGAGGTGTCAGCCCGAGCCTCACTGAAAAGATCAGTCCCCAGATCTCCCTCAGACTCCTCCTGCAATCCACTGCAAATGTTCAGCACAAGGGCTTCCCTATAATGTTAAGATTTCATCATGTTAACATGGTACAATTTGTGCCCCTGCCTTCTGCCTAGCAGTTCCACCATGTAGTTAACATCACTTACCTTTCTTACCACCTTTTAGGGACCCTCCCAAGCTGCTTGCAGCTTGTTGTGTCTGACAGTAATGCAAACCATTACCTGCTGCCCCACATCATACTCTCTAGCTCGTGCATTACTGTCATACTGCACCTTTTTCTGTTGTTGGGCTTCTGCCAGGTTCTCCAGGACCAAGCCCATGAGTTCCCTGAGCCGTGTCCTGAGGTTTAGGACGTATGCCACAACAGACTCCTTGTGAAACTTGCACTCACCTTCCTACTCATCTCAAATTAAATCTAGAGGTCCCCTCACCTTATGCCCATACAGCAACTCAAAGGGTGAAAAACCTGTAGATTTCTGGGGAACCTCTCTATAAGCAAACAACAGATGGGGCAAATATTTGTCCCACTCCCTCTTAAACTGGTCTGCAAATGTCCGTAGCATGGACTTGACTGTAGAGTTTAACCTCTCAACAAGACCATTAGTCTGAGGATGGTAGGGGGTGGTCTTCATGTACTTCGCCCCACAGGACTTCCACAGACAAGCCAGCAGGTCTAACATGAAATTGACACCTCTGTCAGTCAGTATTTCTTTTGAGAAATCTACCTGCTGAAAATTTCTAGCAAAGCATTTGCCACTTTCTCTGCCTCAATGGAGGCCATAGCCACTACTGCAGGGTATAGTGTAGCATAATCCACGGCCACTAGGATATACTTTTTCCCAGTGGAACTTGGGAGTACTCAGAGGACCCACAATATCTATAGCTACCATCTGAAATAGCTACTCAATCACAGGCAAAGGCATCAAAGGAGCTCTCACCTTGTCTCCTGCCTTGTCTGCCTTTTGGCACTGCCCACAGGTCCTACAGTACACTGTTACATCTCTGGCAATTCCAGGTCAATAGAAGTTCTGCATAATATGACTCTTTGTACATTTTATGCCCATATGACCTGCAAAGAGAATTTCATGGGCTATGGCTAGAAGTGCCAGACAGTAGGCTCTAGGCATTGCCACCTGCTGTACTCTCTCACCTTCTAGCCCTCCCTCAGGGGTCCACTCTCTGTATAGTAACCCTTTTTCCCAGTATACAGATTCCCCCTTTCATTGAGAATCAGGTGCCTCCCTAGCTACCTGCCTCAGGCCTTGCAATGTAGGGTCTGAGAGCTGAGCCTGTCTCAACTCTCTTCTTGTAACCTTTCCCAGCTCCCCTTCCACAGGAAGTCTGGCATCCTCTGACAGTGGTGCCTCACTGTCAGCCTGGGTACTAATACTCACCTCTACCTTTTCAGTCTCTCTGTCCAAGGGAACATCAGTACCCACAAGCAGATGTGGTTCACATTCAGTCTCACAGCTACAGAGTAGCTTCCTCCCTGAAGTAACCACCTCATCAGTCCTGGCTGCAAGCATGCAATCTGTCTGGGTCTCCCCCAGGCTACTAGATCCATATGCCTGTCTCACTCCTATCCTGACTGTGTGTAACTGCATAAGCACATGGTACTGCCTCATCCAAATCCTTGCCTCTCAGGACATCTGCAGAATGGTAGTTTAGTACTCCTGTTGTCTCAAGACAACCTACTGTTGGCATTTTGTCTTTCCCATTTACTGGCTCTCTCACCTTTTGTTCCTTACCTTGCCTCCATGACACCTGTATGCCACATGGCCCCATTGGTTACATTCAAAGCATTTAACCCTAGCTCCTGGATGTGTACCTGGACTAGTGGCTTCCCCTGCTACTGGCAGATTCTGTTGTGGCAGTCTGTGCTGCCCATCACGGGTTCCTTTAGACCCATGAGCAGTACTGGGGGTCCCCTTCCTGTACAGGGCTGGCCTGCTTGCCAGGTATAGGTCTCCCTTCTTTGCCAACTCATCTGAAGTAGCACATTGTCTATGAGCTAACCAGATCTTCATGTCCTCAGGCAAAGTACTAAGAGCTTGTTCCCTCACCAAACAGTCTGCCAGCCCTTCAAAAGTGGTGACCTGACATCCCCTCACCCACCTATGGAAATAAGTGCTTAATTTAGCAATATATTCACACACACACTTTCATCTGCCTTGTGTCTATGCTCACAAAACCTTTTCCTATATGTTTCAGGTGTTAGCATAAACAACTCTAATAGACAATTTTTTATAGCAGTACAATCAAAACATGCTACATCAGACATTTTAGATAATACAGTTACAGCTTTACCATGGAGTAAGGGGGTCAGGAACCATACCCAAAGCCTTTGGTCAACTCCATACTGTTTACATACCCTCTCAAACATATGAATGAAACTATCAAAATTATCCCCCTCTTTAAACTGTGGAAGAAATTTACTGACCTTTTGTGCTTCTGGGGTCCAGTTACTCTCTTCCCTATTACCTCCATGACTCTGGTGAAGAGTCAGCATCTCCTTCTCATGCTGCCTCTGCCTTTCTTTTTCATCAGCATCTAGGCATATCAGTTTATCATTTGCCTCACTCTAGATGCCTCAGTCTCTCAGCTGCTTCTAATTCCACATGCCTGGCCTCCAAATCAAGTCTCTTTAGCTCCAGCTGGATTTTTAAGTCCACTGCAGCAAGGTTGAGCTATCCATTCTCCAAAGATATTATATCTCCACTGCTAGTCTGATTATCCTCCTGGTTGCTGTTTTCTGATGCAGCTGTAACCAAGGTTGCAATCAGGTCTGCCTTAGTCAGGTTTCCATACACCAGTCCCCTAGCCTGGCACATCTCCACCAGCTGGCTCCTTGTCAGCTTTCCATACTCCTCTGCTGACATGCTGCCTGCTCACCCTGACTAAGCTAACAAAAGAAATAAAACAATTGTGATCTGTACTCTGAGTATTCACTGCTTGGCTGTTTTAGAGTACAAAAACACCTTCAAAGCTCACTGTACACAAGCTACAGTATTCACTCTACCCACACCACTACAAGCCAATTAGTATTTGCCAACGAATTAATATGTGATGTGGATATCCCACTGCTGCCAAACAATTAATGTGTGATGCTCGTGCCCTGGCCCAGCAATTAAGGAGCCTCAATTCTCACCACTAACACCAGAGAGGGCATCTCATATATGAGGAAAGGATAAAAAAATACACACAATAAAGTGCAATTTCCCTTAAGAGAACAGAGAGATCACAGTCAGTTTGGGGCTGGTCACTCCCTTGCTCTCCAGGTCCCCAATAAGACTCCCCACTGGCACAGCTATAGGGTCCAGATTTCAGCCTAGTGGGCAAGCTAAAACCTCTAGCACCCTCTCTGTCCAACCAATGCTTCATTTTCCTGCCCAAGTAGCTGACACACACACATGCACTTTGAGAAGAGTTTATACAACCATACAGACACTTCTGGGGGAGGCTGGAGCAGTTTATCCAGCTGTACCCCTTTCTCCCAGACTATATGGTAGTTCCACTTTGTCATCACCCACTAATACTTATTAGCTACTCAAAGGCCCTTAAAAAGGTGTCCAATTATTACTGTGCAATATTATTAGCCAATTGGTAGTTGTGACTAAACAGTCAAGGCTTATTTAGTGACTTGGACAGTAAATTCTATAAATATGCAATGTACTCTAGAGCTTAAATTATCTCTACACAAAACAGCCACAGTAAAAAGGTTAAAAAAATATTTAATAAATAATTAAAAACACAAGACAATACTTTTGACTACACAGTGCTAGTCAAGAGTTCAGATATCACACAGAAATACTTAAAATAAATCAGTAGTACAGTTCTGACATCACAGAAAAACACTTAATCTAATCTTTCTAGTTCCTAGATACTTCTAAAAGAAAACACAAGTCTAAGATAACTTACATATGAGCAAGACAGTGCTGTGAGTTGAATGTTCAAGACAAAAATGCTTAATGCCTTCTGATTCTTTGTTTAAGTTGTTATTGCAGTCCTGATTCCCATTACATCATTTTTACACTTTCCTGGTGTTCCCAGGCTGACAGAAGCTGCATTTACATTCTTTTACACATAGGCAGAAACCAGAGTAATAAAGGGCATTCCACATGTAAATTCTGGTCATTAACTTTAGCCTTAAAACAATAGGCAGAAAGCCTTCATCTAGCCCGGCCAGAGGCAAATTGTAAACATCAAAGACAGTCATGAAATCAGTTTAATTTCAAAGGACAGACAAGAAATGCTAGCCTTTGCTTTCTTTACAGCAGAGGGCAATGTTGCTACATTGTTTTGAGTTCAACATTTCACAGCATATTCTTTCATTTAAGAAAATAAGCCTGTAATTCAACATTCATATTTACAAATTACAGATTTATGTATAAAATCCTATCTGGCTAGGCTAGCAGCCATCACAGTATTGTTCAGGGAGGAGACAGAAAATGTAGTTTTATGATGTTGGAGAGTTGTAGGTAGGAACAGAAGAAGTTTGGTTTGCTTTAGGTTCAGTAGCAGTTGGCTAGAATTAAGCCATCTTTCAACAGAGTGGAGAGACTATCGGGTGAGGGTATGAAGATGTGCGATGTCATCAGAGAAGGAGATGATTGTGGAATCATCAGCATATTGAATAACATTGGAGAGTTAGCAAGAACAGTGAAGGTTATTAATGAAGATGTTAAAAACTAGGAGTCCAAGGATGGAGCTTTGGGGCACCATTTCATTGCCTGGAATCTGTGGAGAGGTAATTGGAGAACCTAGATATGGTAGAGTTAGAGAGGTTTAGTGAAGCTGTTTTGGAAATAAGCAGTCTGTGGGAAACAGTATCAAGGACTCTGGATAAGCCAAGAAACAAACCGGAGACTAACTTATTGTTGTCATGGGATTTTGCGATAGTATTTACAAAGGATATTAGAGCAGTAGCAATACTATGTTTTGTGCGAAAACCATGCTGTCTGGGAGTAAGAAGATTTTCTTGGAGAAAAAATGTAAGTGGTCCACAGTTGAAATGCCATTACTAGTTTAAAATCATTTAGAGCTTTCATTCTTGATAGCAGAACTTCATCAGAGTGTCACAAACTATGCATCATACGACATTTAAAACTACTCTTGACCAATCAAAATAATAGATCATGAATAATTAATTTATATTAAACAATACTTTAAAGTATTCACAAAAACAAATAATTCATCCAAAATGTCCTTACATAAGAATAAACCAAAACAAAAATCATCTATAAATAGCAGTACATTATAAAATTATATATAAATTAATAAATTAAAGCTCTCAACTTCAATGCGATTATTATGGAAATAGCATTGTGCAATCCAGGTTCTTTACTAGCATTTAATCTTAATTGCCAAACCAT
Source organism: Protopterus annectens (assembly GCF_019279795.1). Classification (NCBI taxonomy): domain Eukaryota; kingdom Metazoa; phylum Chordata; order Ceratodontiformes; family Protopteridae; genus Protopterus; species Protopterus annectens. Next base: position 1,329,503,018 of record NC_056743.1, read on the forward strand.
TTTATAATATACTAAAAATTGTTGATATCACTTCCATTTTGTGTTGATTGCACATACATTAATCTAAGATAAAAAAACACAAACCTTTTAAAATTAGATCATACCATAGAAGACCTACATAAAACATTGGTAGTTTTGTTCTTTTTTTATTTCATAAATGTGTTTGTGAATTCTGTCCCTCAGCTTTATATTAGTGTTTCCTACATAGAAAGCTGGGCACAAGGTGTATGTAGCAATATACACCACCATTTGTGATTCATACTTCCCCTACATGGACAAGAAAGTGTTTTATCAACTCCTTCCACCGCACCTTATGGTCCCTCATTAATAAAATTATATTGTTCACAGCAGCCACACTTCCTCATATGGTTGTTTAATTTTTCTATTAAACTCAATAGGTGCAATTATTTTTTACCCATGCTGAATACTATCTGTGGGATTCTTCCCAACTTTTTTTTATCCCATCTGGGAAATATTAAATTCCAAATGTCTCAGACAACATTCACATATTTAAAAATATCCCTACTGAAGGGTAAAACCATGGAAGAATTCAAGTTTGTCCCTGTATAGGTCTTATGATTATAAGTGCTTAAAAATGCTTCTGATATTTGATCAGTAGTCATGAGAAGGGGACAAAACTTGGTCTTTCTTCCTTCAACCATTTCACTCCTAGTATCAATTAAATGGTTTCAGAATAAACACTTTCATGAAATACCATCGTTAAATAATCAATCTCTTTATAAAACGTGCTGCCAATATTAATAAGCCTTGGTAAATTGACCATCTAGGCCTTCACAATTCCTTTATTTTGATAATGGGGGTGACAGCTATCATAATGGAGATATGAATTTGAAAAAAGTTTTTTTTTCCAAAAATAGTGGAAACATATGTCATGATAGATCTGCTTTTACCAATACTAATATCAAAATAATTTATACTATCAATATTAAACTCATATGTAAATTCTAAAAATCTTGTTGAACTATCAAGGAAGGACTTTATTCACACTACTGTTAAGGGGTCTAAACTAGACTACAAAATATTTATAAAACGCAGATGTAAATAATGATGTTTCTTCTGAATGTGCCAATGCTTTGTTGGCATAAATGGGGACACATGCTGCTCCCATCACAATACCAGATACTTCTTTGAAAAATTCACCTTCAAAAAATTTATAACATTTTTTTTAATTATTTCCAAAAAAACATTTAATTTGTTTTGGTCTGCTTAAAAGATAAAGGGCAGGATTCACGAAGGCTTGCACGGAGTGTAAGAGATGTGTAACACTCCATGCAAGCCTCGCGATCCAGGAACAGCCCAAAACTCCGTGTAAGAGACCAGCTAAAACGACTCTTACACGGACTGGGCGTGGATATGCTAAATACCTCACTTGCAGCTGAAAGGCATGCAAATGAGGTAGAGTAGCAATCCACGAAACAGAAAGCAGCCCATGTAAGAGCCATTTTAGCTGCAGAAATGTACTCAGTTGACAACTGAGTACGTTTCTGCAAAAATCACAACGGAGCCATGTCAGCTCCAAATAAAGGGTGCATATGTGTCAGGCAGCATGCCAATGGCCAAATATGTGGCCATTGGCAAGGTAACCCGATGCAAATATTAAAAAAATATAATATTTTTTTTCAGCGATCGCCGTTGTTTAAATGCAGCGCAGCCCCGCGCAAATGGGCTGCATTGTATAAAACATAAAAATGAAGGTTATAAACCCACAAATGTGGGTTTTATGCAATACATGGAATGACAGTGCAGGGACCAGCAGACCAAAAACAACATGCTCACCGTGTAGTGGTTGCTAAGGGGGGAAGCTGAGTCTAAGACATGTAACTAAGCATTAGTAGGCAATCTGATATAAATGAGGGTTAGGATACTGAATCCCACAGTCACATAGCAAATGAGTACAGTCTGAGTAGTGTAAGAGATACATAAGGGGAAGGAAAAGAGTAGGAGATAGGTGACATCACACGGGGGAATGGTAGAAAGAAATGCAGTTCATTGGAGGTCAGTGTTACATGACAGATGACAGACACAGATCATGGAAAGAGGAGTGCCACAAGATAAGCATGGGAAAGTCAAGAAATGGAAAGTGTACACTGTTACTTACACCAAAGTTTCTTGCTGGGCGTGCATGCGCACATGTGCTCGCCATGAAGCGCAAGTAGGGCAGTGTGCGCGCATGTAAGGCAGACTGAGCATGTGGGAGCATGTTGGTAGATTTGTAACACTGTTTGCGCTGGTGTGCATGCATTTTAACCCAAAAAGGCAGATCCTGAACCATGTAAGTATGTGTGCGCGTGTGTAAGCCACTGTGAGCATGTTTCTGCTGGTATGCTGCT